>NW_027478576.1:0-306335 GCF_051014685.1 Ptiloglossa arizonensis | reverse complement strand
GTTTGGTCAATCCGTTCGCGAGATATGGGAGTTTTGAAGCTAAGAAATAGTTGAGAAGACAACTAATTTTTCGCACTTCTGCTGCTCCAATCGCTTAATATCCGAATGGCCTAGGAAAAAATACAAATACCGTTGTAATCGAGCGAGTTTCTACTTTCAGACGCAGGCAGGAATTTCTGTGTTTGGTCAATCGCTCCGTGAGATATGGGACTTTGAAGCTAAGAAATGGTTGACAAGACAACAAATTTTTCGTACTTCTGCTGCTCCGAACGCTTAACCAGAATAGCCTAGGGAAAAAATACACATACCGTTGTAACCGGACGAGTTTCTACTTTCAGACGCAATGGGAATTATTGGGTTAGGTCAATCCCTTCGCGAGGTATGGGAGTTTGAAGCTAAGAAATGGTTGAGAAGGCAACAAATATTTCGCACTTCTGCTGCTCCAACCGCTTAACCAGAATGGCCTAGGAGAAAAATACACATACCGTTGTAACCGGACGAGTTTCTACTTTCAGATGCAATAGGAATTTTTGGGGTTTGGTCAATCCGTTCGCTGAGACATGGGAGTTTGAAGCTGAGAAATGGTTGACAAGACAACAAATTTTTTGTTCTTCTGCTGCTCCAGTCGCTAACCGGAATGGCCTAGGGAAAAAATACACATACCGTTGTAACCGGACGAGTTTCTACTTTCAGACGCAATAGGAATTTTTGGGAAGGTCAATCCGTTCGCGATATATGGGAGTTTGAAGCTAAGAAATGGTTGAGAAGGCAACAAATTTTTTCGCAATTCTGCTGCTCCAATCGCTTAACCAGAATGGCCCAAGGGAAATATATACATACCGTTGTAATCGGGCGCGTTTCTACTTTCAGAAGCAGCAGGAATTTTTTGGTTAGGTCACTCCGTTCGCGAGATATGGGACCTTGAAGCTAAGAAATGGTTGACAAGACAACAAATTTTTTGTTCTTCTGCTGCTCCAGTCGTTTAACCAGAATGGCCTAGGGGGAAAATGCACATACCGTTGTAATCGGGCGAGTTTCTACTTTCAGATGCAATAGGAATTTTTGGGTTTGGTCTATCCGTGCGCGAGATATGGGAGTTTGAAGCTAAGAAATAGTTGAGAAGAAAACAAATTTTTCGCAATTTCTGCTGGTCCAAACGCTTAACCCGAATGGCCTAGGGGGAAAAATACACATACCCTTGTAGTTGGCGAGTTTCTACCTTCAGATGCAATAGGAATTTTTGGGTTAGGTCAATCCGTTCACGAGATACGAGAGTTTGAAGCTAAGAAATGGTTGAGAAGGCGACAAATTTTTCGCACTTCTGCTGCTCCAAACGCTTAACCAGAATGGCCTGGGGAAAAAAATACACATACGTTGTAATCGGGCGAGCTTCTACGTTCAGACGCTGCAGGAATTTTTGGGTTAGGTCAATCTGTTCGCGAGATATGGGAGTTTGAAGACAAGAAATGGTTGAGAAGGCAACAAATATTTCGCACTTTCTGCTGCTCCAAACGCTTAACCAGAATGGCCTAGGGAAAAAATACACATACCGTTGTAACCGGACGAGTTTCTACTTTCAGACGTAATAGGAATTTTTGGGTAAGGTCAATCCGTTCGCGAGATATGGGAGTTTGAAGCTAAGAAATGGTTGAGGAAGACAACAAATTTTTCGCACTTCTGTTGCTCTAAACGCTTAACCAGAATGGCCCAGGGAAAAAATAACATACCTTTGTAATCGAGCGAGAGTTCTACTTTCAGACGCAGCAGGAATTTCTGTGTTTGGTCAAACCCGTTCGCGAGATATGGGACTTGAAGCTAAGAAATGGTTGACAAGAGAACAAATTTTTTGCAACTTCTGCTGCTCCAGGTCGCTTAACCAGAATGGCCTAGGGGGAAAATACACGTACCGTTGTAATCGGGGCGAGTTTCTACTTTCAGATGCAATAGGAATTTTTGGGTTTGGTCAATCCGTTCGCGAGACATGGGAGTTTGAAGCTGAGAAATGGTTGAGAAGGCGACAAATTTTTTCCGCAATTCTGCTGGCTCCAAACGCTTAACCAGAATGGCCCTGGGGAAAAAATACACATACCGTTGTAATCGGGCGAGTTTCTACGTTCAGACGCTGCAGGAATTTTGGGTTTGTGTCAATCGGTTCGCGAGATATGGGACTTTGAAGCTAAGAATAGTTGAGAAGGGTAACAAATTTTTCGCACTTCTGCTGCTCCAATCGATTAACCAGAATGGCCTAGGAAAAAATACACAAACCGTTGTAATCGGGCGAGTTTCTACTTTCAGACGCAGCAGGAATTTTTGGGTTTGGTCAATCCGTTCGCGTGATATGCGAGTTTGAAGCCAAGAAATGGTTCAGAAGGCAACAAATATTTCGCACTTCTGCTGCTCCAAACGCTTAACCAGAATGGCCTAGGGAAAAAATACACAAACCGTTGTAATCGGGCGAGTTTCTACTTTCAGATGCAATAGGAATTTTTGGGTTTGGTCAATCCGTTCGCGAGATATGGGAGTTTGAAGCTAAGAAATGGTTGAGAAGGCGACAAATTTTACGCACTTCTGCTGCTCCAAACGCTTAACCAGAATCGCCTGGGGAAAAAATACGCATACCGTTGTAATCTGGCGAGTTTCTACGTTCAGACGCTGCAGGAATTTTTGGGTTAGGTCAATCTGTTCGCGAGATATGGGAGTTTGACGCCAAGAAATGGTTGAGAAGGCAACAAATTTTTCGCAATTCTGCTGCTCCAAACGCTTAACCAGAATGGCCTAGGGAAAAAATACACATACCGTTGTAACCGGACGAGTTTCTACTTTCTGACGCAATAGGAATTTTTGGGATAGGTCAATCCGTTCGCGAGATATGGGAGTTTGAAGCTAAGAAATGGTTGAGAAGGCAACAAATTTTCGCATTTCTGCTGCTCCAATCGCTTAACCAGATTGGCCTAGGGCAAAAATACACATACCGTTGTAATCGGGCTAGTTTCTATTTTCAGACGCAGCAGGAATTTTTGGGTTTTATCAATCCGTTCGCGAGACATGGGCGTTTGAAGCTAAGAAATAGTTGAGAAGACAACAAATTTTTCGCACTTCTGCTGCTCTAAACGCTTAACCAGAATGGCCCAGGGGAAATATATACATACCGTTGTAATCGGGCACGTTTCTACTTTCAGAAGCAGCAGGAATTTTTGGGTTAGGTCACTGCGTTCGCGAGATATGGGACCTTGAAGCTAAGAAATGGTTGACAAGACAACAAATTTTTCGTACTTCTGCTGCTCCGAACGCTTAACCAGAATAGCCTAGAGAAAAAATACACATACCGTTGTAACCGGACGAGATTCTACTTTCAGACGCTGCAGGAATTTTTGGGTTTGGTCAATCCGTTCGCGAGATATGGGAGTTTGAAGCTAAGAAATAGTTGAGAAGACAACAAATTTTTCGCACTTCTGCTGCTCCAATCGCTTAATCCGAATGGCCTAGGGAAAAAATACAAATACCGTTGTAATCGAGCGAGTTTCTACTTTCAGACGCAGCAGGAATTTCTGTGTTTGGTCAATCCGCTCGTGAGATATGGGACTTTGAAGCTAAGAAATGGTTGACAAGACAACAAATTTTTCGTACTTCTGCTGCTCCGAACGCTTAACCAGAATAGCCTAGGGAAAAAATACACATACCGTTGTAACCGGACGAGTTTCTACTTTCAGACGCAATGGGAATTATTGGGTTAGGTCAATCCCTTCGCGAGGTATGGGAGTTTGAAGCTAAGAAATGGTTGAGAAGGCAACAAATATTTCGCACTTCTGCTGCTCCAACCGCTTAACCAGAATGGCCTAGGGAAAAAATACACATACCGTTGTAACCGGACGAGTTTCTACTTTCAGATGCAATAGGAATTTTTGGGTTTGGTCAATCCGTTCGCGAGACATGGGAGTTTGAAGCTGAGAAATGGTTGAGAAGGCGACAAATTTTTCGCAATTCTGCTGCTCCAAACGCTTAACCAGAATGGCCTGGGGAAAAAATACACATACCGTTGTAATCGGGCGAGTTTCTACGTTCAGACGCTGCAGGAATTTTTGGGTTTGGTCAATCGGTTCGTGAGATATGGGACTTTGAAGCTAAGAAATAGTTGAGAAGGTAACAAATTTTTCGCACTTCTGCTGCTCCAATCGATTAACCAGAATGGCCTAGAGAAAAAATACACAAACCGTTGTAATCGGGCGAGTTTCTACTTTCAGACGCAGCAGGAATTTTTGGGTTAGGTCAACCAGTTCGCGAGATATGGGAGTTTGAAGCTAAGAAATGATTGAGAAGGCAACAAATTTTTCGCACTTCTGTTGCTCCAAACGTTTAAGCAGAATGGCCTAGGGAAAAAATACACATACCGTTGTAATCGGGCGAGTTTCTACTTTTAGATGCAATAGGAATTTTTGGGTTAGGTCAATCCGTTCGCGAGATATGGGATTTTGAAGCTAAGAAACGGATTACAAGACAACAAATTTTTCGTACTTCTGCTGCTCCGAACGCTTAACCAGAATAGCCTAGGGAAAAAATACACATACCGTTGTAACCGGACGAGTTTCTACTTTCAGACGCAATAGGAATTTTTGGGATAGGTCAATCCGTTCGCGAGATATGGGAGTTTGAAGCTAAGAAATGGTTGAGAAGGCAACAAATTTTTCGCAATTCTGCTGCTCCAATCGCTTATCCAGATTGGACTAAGGCAAAAATACACATATCGTTGTAATCGGGCGAGTTTCTACTTTCAGACACAGCAGGAATTTTTGGGTTTTATCAATCCGTTCGCGAGATATGGGCGTTTGAAGCTAAGAAATAGTAGAGAAGACAACAAATTTTTCGCACTTCTGCTGCTCCAATCGCTTAACCAGAATGGCCTAGGGAAAAAATACACATACCATTGTAACCGGACGAGTTTCTACTTTCAGACGCAATTTGAATTTTTGGGTTAGGTCAATCCGTTCGCGAGATACGGGAGTTTGAAGCTAAGAAATGGTTGAGAAGGTAACAAATTTTTCGCACTTCTGCTGCTCCAATCGCTTAACCAGAATGGCCTAGGGGAAATATATACATACCGTTGTAATCGGGCCCGTTTCTACTTTCAGAAGCAGCAGGAATTTTTGGGTGAGGTCACTCCGTTCGCGAGATATGGGACTTTGAAGCTAAGAACTGGTTGACAAGACAACAAATTTTTTGTTCTTCTGCTGCTCCAGTCGCTTAACCAGAATGGCCTAGGGAAAAAATACACATACCGTTGTAACCGGACGAGTTTCTACTTTCAGACGCAATAGGAATTTTTGGGAAGGTCAATCCGTTCGCGAGATATGGGAGTTTGAAGCTAAGAAATGGTTGAGAAGGCAACAAATTTTTCGCAATTCTGCTGCTCCAATCGCTTAACCAGAATGGCCCAAGGGAAATATATACATACCGTTGTAATCGGGCGCGTTTCTACTTTCAGAAGCAGCAGGAATTTTTGGGTTAGGTCACTCCGTTCGCGAGATATGGGACCTTGAAGCTAAGAAATGGTTGACAAGACAACAAATTTTTTGTTCTTCTGCTGCTCCAGTCGCTTAACCAGAATGGCCTAGGGGGAAAATGCACATACCGTTGTAATCGGGCGAGTTTCTACTTTCAGATGCAATAGGAATTTTTGGGTTTGGTCTATCCGTGCGCGAGATATGGGAGTTTGAAGCTAAGAAATAGTTGAGAAGAAAACAAATTTTTCGCAATTCTGCTGGTCCAAACGCTTAACCCGAATGGCCTAGGGGAAAAATACACATACCCTTGTAGTTGGGCGAGTTTCTACCTTCAGATGCAATAGGAATTTTTGGGTTAGGTCAATCCGTTCACGAGATACGGGAGTTTGAAGCTAAGAAATGGTTGAGAAGGCGACAAATTTTTCGCACTTCTGCTGCTCCAAACGCTTAACCAGAATGGCCTGGGGAAAAAATACACATACCGTTGTAATCGGGCGAGCTTCTACGTTCAGACGCTGCAGGAATTTTTGGGTTAGGTCAATCTGTTCGCGAGATATGGGAGTTTGAAGACAAGAAATGGTTGAGAAGGCAACAAATATTTCGCACTTCTGCTGCTCCAAACGCTTAACCAGAATGGCCTAGGGAAAAAATACACATACCGTTGTAACCGGACGAGTTTCTACTTTCAGACGCAATAGGAATTTTTGGGAAGGTCAATCCGTTCGCGAGATATGGGAGTTTGAAGCTAAGAAATGGTTGAGAAGGCAACAAATTTTTCGCAATTCTGCTGCTCCAATCGCTTAACCAGAATGGCCCAAGGGAAATATATACATACCGTTGTAATCGGGCGCGTTTCTACTTTCAGAAGCAGCAGGAATTTTTGGGTTAGGTCACTCCGTTCGCGAGATATGGGACCTTGAAGCTAAGAAATGGTTGACAAGACAACAAATTTTTTGTTCTTCTGCTGCTCCAGTCGCTTAACCAGAATGGCCTAGGGGGAAAATGCACATACCGTTGTAATCGGGCGAGTTTCTACTTTCAGATGCAATAGGAATTTTTGGGTTTGGTCTATCCGTGCGCGAGATATGGGAGTTTGAAGCTAAGAAATAGTTGAGAAGAAAACAAATTTTTCGCAATTCTGCTGGTCCAAACGCTTAACCCAAATGGCCTAGGGGAAAAATACACATACCCTTGTAGTTGGGCGAGTTTCTACCTTCAGATGCAATAGGAATTTTTGGGTTAGGTCAATCCGTTCACGAGATACGGGAGTTTGAAGCTAAGAAATGGTTGAGAAGGCGACAAATTTTTCGCACTTCTGCTGCTCCAAACGCTTAACCAGAATGGCCTGGGGAAAAAATACACATACCGTTGTAATCGGGCGAGCTTCTACGTTCAGACGCTGCAGGAATTTTTGGGTTAGGTCAATCTGTTCGCGAGATATGGGAGTTTGAAGACAAGAAATGGTTGAGAAGGCAACAAATATTTCGCACTTCTGCTGCTCCAAACGCTTAACCAGAATGGCCTAGGGAAAAAATACACATACCGTTGTAACCGGACGAGTTTCTACTTTCAGACGTAATAGGAATTTTTGGGTAAGGTCAATCCGTTAGCGAGATATGGGAGTTTGAAGCTAAGAAATGGTTGAGAAGACAACAAATTTTTCGCACTTCTGTTGCTCTAAACGCTTAACCAGAATGGCCCAGGGAAAAAATAAACATACCTTTGTAATCGAGCGAGAGTTCTACTTTCAGACGCAGCAGGAATTTCTGTGTTTGGTCAACCGTTCGCGAGATATGGGACTTTGAAGCTAAGAAATGGTTGACAAGAGAACAAATTTTTGCACTTCTGCTGCTCCAGTCGCTTAACCAGAATGGCCTAGGGGGAAAATACACGTACCGTTGTAATCGGGCGAGTTTCTACTTTCAGATGAAATAGGAATTTTTGGGTTTGGTCAATCCGTTCGCGAGACATGGGAGTTTGAAGCTGAGAAATGGTTGAGAAGGCGACAAATTTTTCGCAATTCTGCTGCTCCAAGCGCTTAACCAGAATGGCCTGGGGAAAAAATACACATACCGTTGTAATCGGGCGAGTTTCTACGTTCAGACGCTGCAGGAATTTTTGGGTTTGGTCAATCGGTTCGCGAGATACGGGAGTTTGAAGCTAAGAAATGGTTGAGAAGGTAACAAATTTTTCGCACTTCTGCTGCTCCAATCGCTTAACCAGAATGGCCAAGGAAAATAATACACATACCGTTTGAGTAGGGCGAGTTTCTAATTTCAGACGCAGCAGGAATTTTTGGGTTAGGTCAACCAGTTCGCGAGATATGGGAGTTTGAAGCTAAGAAATGATTGAGAAGGCAACAAATTTTTCGCACTTCTGTTGCTCCAAACGCTTAAGCAGAATGGCCTAGGGAAAAAATACATATACCGTTGTAATCGGGCGAGTTTCTACTTTCAGATGCAATAGGAATTTTTGGGTTAGGTCAATCCGTTCGCGAGATATGGGATTTTGAAGCTAAGAAACGGTTTACAAGACAACAAATTTTTCGTACTTCTGCTGCTCCGAACGCTTAACCAGAATAGCCTAGGGAATAAATACACATACCGTTGTAACCGGACGAGTTTCTACTTTCAGACGCAATAGGAATTTTTGGGATAGGTCAATCCGTTCGCGAGATATGGGAGTTTGAAGCTAAGAAATGGTTGAGAAGGCAACAAATTTTTCGCAATTCTGCTGCTCCAATCGCTTAACCAGATTGGCCTAAGGCAAAAATACACATACCGTTGTAATCGGGCGAGTTTCTACTTTCAGACACAGCAGGAATTTTTGGGTTTTATCAATCCGTTCGCGAGATATGGGCGTTTGAAGCTAAGAAATAGTTGAGAAGACAACAAATTTTTCGCCCTTCTGCTGCTCCAAACGCTTAACCAGAATGGCCTAGGGGAAATATATACATACCGTTGTAATCGGGCGCGTTTCTACTTTCAGAAGCAGCAGGAATTTTTGGGTGAGGTCACTCCGTTCGCGAGATATGGGACTTTGAAGCTAAGAACTGGTTGACAAGACAACAAATTTTTTGTTCTTCTGCTGCTCCAGTCGCTTAGCCAGAATGGCCTAGGGGGAAAATACACATACCCTTTTAATCGGGCGAGTTTCTACTTTCAGATGCAATAGGAATTTTTGGGTTCGGTCAATCCCTTCGCGAGATATGGGAGTTTGAAGCTAAGAAATAGTAGAGAAGACAACAAATTTTTCGCACTTCTGCTGCTCCAGTCGCTTAGCCAGAATGGCCTAGGGAAAAAATACACATACCGTTGTAACCGGACGAGTTTCTACTTTCAGACGCAATAGGAATTTTTGGGTTAGGTCAATCCGTTCGCGAGATACGGGAGTTTGAAGCTAAGAAATGGTTGAGAAGGAAACAAATTTTTCGCACTTCTGCTGGTCCAAACGCTTAACCCGAATGGCCTAGGGGGAAAATACACATACAGTTGTAATCGGGCGAGTTTCTACGTTCAGACGCTGCAGGAATTTTTGGGTTAGGTCAATCTGTTCGCGAGATATGCGAGTTTGAAGCTAAGAAATGGTTGAGAAGGCAACAAATATTTCGCACTTCTGCTGCTCCAAACGCTTAACCAGAAAGGCCTAGGGAAAAAATACACATACCGTTGTAACCGGACGAGTTTCTACTTTCAGACGTAATAGGAATTTTTGGGTAAGGTCAATCCGTTCGCGAGATATGGGAGTTTGAAGGTAAGAAATGGTTGAGGAGACAACAAATTTTTCGCACTTCTGTTGCTCCAAACGCTTAACCAGAATGGCCCAGGGAGAAAATACACAAACCGTTGTAATCGAGCGAGTTTCTACTTTCAGACGCAGCAGGAATTTCTGTGTTTGGTCAATCCGTTCGCGAGATATGGGACTTTGAAGCTAAGAAATGGTTGACAAGAGAACAAATTTTCTGCATTTCTGCTGCTCCAGTCGCTTAACCAGAATGGCCTAGGGGGAGAATACACGTACCGTTGTAATCGGGCGAGTTTCTACTTTCAGATGCAATAGGAATTTTTGGGTTTGGTCAATCCGTTCGCGAGATATGGGAGTTTGAAGCTGAGAAATGCTTGAGAAGGCGACAAATTTTTTGTTCTTCTGCTGCTCCAGTCGCTTAACCAGAATGGCCTACGGGGAAAATACACATACCGTTGTAATCGGGCGAGTTTCTACTTTCAGATGCAATAGGAATTTTTGGGTTCGGTCAATCCGTTCGCGAGATATGGGAGTTTGAAGCTAAGAAATAGTAGAGAAGACAACAAATTTTTCGTACTTCTGCTGCTCCGAACGCTTAACCAGAATAGCCTAGGGAAAAAGTACACATACCGTTGTAACCGGACGAGTTTCTACTTTCAGACGCAATAGGAATTTTTGGGATAGGTCAATCCGTTCGCGAGATATGGGAGTTTGAAGCTAAGAAATGGTTGAGAAGGCAACAAATTTTTCGCAATTCTGCTGCTCCAATCGCTTAACCAGATTGGCCTAAGGCAAAAATACACATATCGTTGTAATCGGGCGAGTTTCTACTTTCAGACACAGCAGGAATTTTTGGGTTTTATCAATCCGTTCGCGAGATATGGGCGTTTGAAGCTAAGAAATAGTAGAGAAGACAACAAATTTTTCGCACTTCTGCTGCTCCAATCGCTTAACCAGAATGGCCTAGGGAAAAAATACACATACCATTGTAACCGGACGAGTTTCTACTTTCAGACGCAATAGGAATTTTTGGGTTAGGTCAATCCGTTCGCGAGATACGGGAGTTTGAAGCTAAGAAATGGTTGAGAAGGAAACAAATTTTTCGCACTTCTGTTGCTCCAAACGCTTAACCAGAATGGCCCAGGGAGAAAATACACAAACCGTTGTAATCGAGCGAGATTCTACTTTCAGACGCAGCAGGAATTTCTGTGTTTGGTCAATCCGTTCGCGAGATATGGGACTTTGAAGCTAAGAAATGGTTGACAAGAGAACAAATTTTCTGCAATTCTGCTGCTCCAGTCGCTTAACCAGAATGGCCTAGGGGGAAAATACACGTACCGTTGTAATCGGGCGAGTTTCTACTTTCAGATGCAATAGGAATTTTTGGGTTTGGTCAATCCGTTCACGAGATATGGGAGTTTGAAGCTAAGAAATAGTAGAGAAGACAACAAATTTTTTCGCACTTCTGCTGCTCACAATCGCTTAACCAGAATGGCCTAGGGAAAAAATCCACATACCATTGTAACCGGACGAGTTTCTACTTTCAGACGCAGTAGGAATTTTTGGTTTAGTTCAATCCGTTCGCGAGATACGGGAGTTTGAAGCTAAGAAATGGTTGAGAAGGTAACAAATTTTTCGCACTTCTGCTGCTCCAATCGCTTAACCAGAATGGCCAAGGAGAATAATACACATACCGTTTGAGTCGGGCGAGTTTCTACTTTCAGACGCAGCAGGAATTTTTGGGTTAGGTCAACCAGTTCGCGAGATATGGGAGTTTGAAGCTAAGAAATGACTGAGAAGGCAACAAATTTTTCGCACTTCTGTTGCTCCAAACGTTTAAGCAGAATGGCCTAGGGAAAAAATACACATACCGTTGTAATCGGGCGAGTTTCTACTTTCAGATGCAATAGGAATTTTGGGTTAGGTCAATCCGTTCGCGAGATATGGGATTTTGAAGCTAAGAAACGGATTACAAGACAACAAATTTTTCGTACTTCTGCTGCTCCGAACGCTTAACCAGAATAGCCTAGGGAAAAAATACACATACCGTTGTAACCGGACGAGTTTCTACTTTCAGACGCAATAGGAATTTTTGGGATAGGTCAATCCGTTCGCGAGATATGGGAGTTTGAAGCTAAGAAATGGTTGAGAAGGCAACAAATTTTTCGCAATTCTGCTGCTCCAATCGCTTAACCAGATTGGCCTAAGGCAAAAATACACATATCGTTGTAATCGGGCGAGTTTCTACTTTCAGACACAGCAGGAATTTTTGGGTTTTATCAATCCGTTCGCGAGATATGGGCGTTTGAAGCTAAGAAACAGTAGAGAAGACAACAAATTTTTCGCACTTCTGCTGCTCCAATCGCTTAACCAGAATGGCCTAGGGGTAAAATACACATACAGTTGTAATCGGGCGAGTTTCTACGTTCAGACGCTGCAGGAATTTTTGGGTTAGGTCAATCTGTTCGCGAGATACGGGAGTTTGAAGCTAAGAAATGGTTGAGAAGGTAACAAATTTTTCGCACTTCTGCTGCTCCAATCGCTTAACCAGAATGGCCAAGGAGAATAATACACATACCGTTTGAGTCGGGCGAGTTTCTACTTTCAGACGCAGCAGGAATTTTTGGGTTTTAGGTCAACCAGTTCGCGAGATATGGGAGTTTGAAGCTAAGAAATGATTGAGAAGGCAACAAATTTTTCGCACTTCTGTTGCTCCAAACGTTTAAGCAGAATGGCCTAGGGAAAAAATACACATACCGTTGTAATCGGGCGAGTTTCTACTTTCAGATGCAATAGGAATTTTTGGGTGAGGTCACTCCGTTCGCGAGATATGGGACGTTGAAGCTAAGAAATGGTTGAAAAGACAACAAATTTTTTGTTCTTCTGCTGCTCCAGTCGCTTAGCCAGAATGGCCTAGGGGGAAAATACACATACCCTTTTAATCGGGCGAGTTTCTACTTTCAGATGCAATAGGAATTTTTGGGAAGGTCAATCCGTTCGCGAGATATGGGAGTTTGAAGCTAAGAAATGGTTGAGAAGGTAACAAATTTTTCGCACTTCTGCTGCTCCAATCGCTTAACCAGAATGGCCTAGGGGAAATATATACATACCGTTGTAATCGGGCGCGTTTCTACTTTCAGAAGCAGCAGGAATTTTTGGGTGAGGTCACTCCGTTCGCGAGATATGGGACTTTGAAGCTAAGAACTGGTTGACAAGACAACAAATTTTTTGTTCTTCTGCTGCTCCAGTCGCTTAACCAGAATGGCCTAGGGAAAAAATACACATACCGTTGTAACCGGACGAGTTTCTACTTTCAGACGCAATAGGAATTTTTGGGAAGGTCAATCCGTTCGCGAGATATGGGAGTTTGAAGCTAAGAAATGGTTGAGAAGGCAACAAATTTTTTGCAATTCTGCTGCTCCAATCGCTTAACCAGAATGGCCCAAGGGAAATATATACATACCGTTGTAATCGGGCGCGTTTCTACTTTCAGAAGCAGCAGGAATTTTTGGGTTAGGTCACTCCGTTCGCGAGATATGGGACCTTGAAGCTAAGAAATGGTTGACAAGACAACAAATTTTTTGTTCTTCTGCTGCTCCAGTCGCTTAACCAGAATGGCCTAGGGGGAAAATGCACATACCGTTGTAATCGGGCGAGTTTCTACTTTCAGATGCAATAGGAATTTTTGGGTTTGGTCTATCGGTGCGCGAGATATGGGAGTTTGAAGCTAAGAAATAGTTGAGAAGAAAACAAATTTTTCGCAATTCTGCTGGTCCAAACGCTTAACCCGAATGGCCTAGGGGAAAAATACACATACCCTTGTAGTTGGGCGAGTTTCTACCTTCAGATGCAATAGGAATTTTTGGGTTAGGTCAATCCGTTCACGAGATACGGGAGTTTGAAGCTAAGAAATGGTTGAGAAGGCGACAAATTTTTCGCACTTCTGCTGCTCCAAACGCTTAACCAGAATGGCCTGGGGAAAAAATACACATACCGTTGTAATCGGGCGAGTTTCTACTTTCAGACGCAATAGGAATTTTTGGGATAGGTCAATCCGTTCGCGAGATATGGGAGTTTGAAGCTAAGAAATGGTTGAGAAGGCAACAAATTTTTCGCAATTCTGCTGCTCCAATCGCTTAACCAGATTGGCCTAAGGCAAAAATACACATATCGTTGTAATCGGGCGAGTTTCTACTTTCAGACACAGCAGGAATTTTTGGGTTTTATCAATCCGTTCGCGAGATATGGGCGTTTGAAGCTAAGAAATAGTAGAGAAGACAACAAATTTTTCGCACTTCTGCTGCTCCAATCGCTTAACCAGAATGGCCTAGGGGTAAAATACACATACAGTTGTAATCGGGCGAGTTTCTACGTTCAGACGCTGCAGGAATTTTTGGGTTAGGTCAATCTGTTCGCGAGATACGGGAGTTTGAAGCTAAGAAATGGTTGAGAAGGTAACAAATTTTTCGCACTTCTGCTGCTCCAATCGCTTAACCAGAATGGCCAAGGAGAATAATACACATACCGTTTGAGTCGGGCGAGTTTCTACTTTCAGACGCAGCAGGAATTTTTGGGTTAGGTCAACCAGTTCGCGAGATATGGGAGTTTGAAGCTAAGAAATGATTGAGAAGGCAACAAATTTTTCGCACTTCTGTTGCTCCAAACGTTTAAGCAGAATGGCCTAGGGAAAAAATACACATACCGTTGTAATCGGGCGAGTTTCTACTTTCAGATGCAATAGGAATTTTTGGGTGAGGTCACTCCGTTCGCGAGATATGGGACGTTGAAGCTAAGAAATGGTTGAAAAGACAACAAATTTTTTGTTCTTCTGCTGCTCCAGTCGCTTAGCCAGGATGGCCTAGGGGGAAAATACACATACCCTTTTAATCGGGCGAGTTTCTACTTTCAGATGCAATAGGAATTTTTGGGAAGGTCAATCCGTTCGCGAGATATGGGAGTTTGAAGCTAAGAAATGGTTGAGAAGGTAACAAATTTTTCGCACTTCTGCTGCTCCAATCGCTTAACCAGAATGGCCTAGGGGAAATATATACATACCGTTGTAATCGGGCGCGTTTCTACTTTCAGAAGCAGCAGGAATTTTTGGGTGAGGTCACTCCGTTCGCGAGATATGGGACTTTGAAGCTAAGAACTGGTTGACAAGACAACAAATTTTTTGTTCTTCTGCTGCTCCAGTCGCTTAACAAGAATGGCCTAGGGAAAAAATACACATACCGTTGTAACCGGACGAGTTTCTACTTTCAGACGCAACAGGAATTTTTGGGAAGGTCAATCCGTTCGCGAGATATGGGAGTTTGAAGCTAAGAAATGGTTGAGAAGGCAACAAATTTTTCGCAATTCTGCTGCTCCAATCGCTTAACCAGAATGGCCCAAGGTAAATATATACATACCGTTGTAATCGGGCGCGTTTCTACTTTCAGAAGCAGCAGGAATTTTTGGGTTAGGTCACTCCGTTCGCGAGATATGGGACCTTGAAGCTAAGAAATGGTTGACAAGACAACAAATTTTTTGTTCTTCTGCTGCTCCAGTCGCTTAACCAGAATGGCCTAGGGGGAAAATGCACATACCGTTGTAATCGGGCGAGTTTCTACTTTCAGATGCAATAGGAATTTTTGGGTTTGGTCTATCGGTGCGCGAGATATGGGAGTTTGAAGCTAAGAAATAGTTGAGAAGAAAACAAATTTTTCGCAATTCTGCTGGTCCAAACGCTTAACCCGAATGGCCTAGGGGAAAAATACACATACCCTTGTAGTTGGGCGAGTTTCTACCTTCAGATGCAATAGGAATTTTTGGGTTAGGTCAATCCGTTCACGAGATACGGGAGTTTGAAGCTAAGAAATGGTTGAGAAGGCGACAAATTTTTCGCACTTCTGCTGCTCCAAACGCTTAACCAGAATGGCCTGGGGAAAAAATACACATACCGTTGTAATCGGGCGAGCTTCTACGTTCAGACGCTGCAGGAATTTTTGGGTTAGGTCAATCTGTTCGCGAGATATGGGAGTTTGAAGACAAGACATGGTTGCGAAGGCAACAAATATTTCGCACTTCTGCTGCTCCAAACGCTTAACCAGAATGGCCTAGGGAAAAAATACACATACCGTTGTAACCGGACGAGTTTCTACTTTCAGACGTAATAGGAATTTTTGGGTAAGGTCATTCCGTTCGCGAGATATGGGAGTTTGAAGCTAAGAAATGGTTGAGAAGACAACAAATTTTTCGCACTTCTGTTGCTCTAAACGCTTAACCAGAATGGCCCAGGGAAAAAATAAACATACCTTTGTAATCGAGCGAGAGTTCTACTTTCAGACGCAGCAGGAATTTCTGTGTTTGGTCAACCCGTTCGCGAGATATGGGACTTTGAAGCTAAGAAATGGTTGACAAGAGAACAAATTTTTTGCACTTCTGCGGCTCCAGTCGCTTAACCAGAATGGCCTAGGGGGAAAATACACGTACCGTTGTAATCGGGCGAGTTTCTACTTTCAGATGCAATAGGAATTTTTGGGTTTGGTCAATCCGTTCGCGAGACATGGGAGTTTGAAGCTGAGAAATGGTTGAGAAGGCGACAAATTTTTCGCAATTCTGCTGCTCCAAGCGCTTAACCAGAATGGCCTGGGGAAAAAATACACATACCGTTGTAATCGGGCGAGTTTCTACGTTCAGGCGCTGCAGGAATTTTTGGGTTTGGTCAATCGGTTCGCGAGATATGGGACTTTGAAGCTAAGAAATAGTTGAGAAGGTAACAAATTTTTCGCACTTCTGCTGCTCCAATCGATTAACCAGAATGGCCTAGAGAAAAAATACACAAACCGTTGTAATCGGGCGAGTTTCTACTTTCAGACGCAGCAGGAATTTTTGGGTTTGGTCAATCCGTTCGCGTGATATGGGAGTTTGAAGCCAAGAAATGGTTCAGAAGGCACCAAATATTTCGCACTTCTGCTGCTCCAAACGCTTAACCAGAATGGCCTAGGGAAAAAATACACAAACCGTTGTAATCGGGCGAGTTTCTACTTTCAGATGCAATAGGAATTTTTGGGTTTTATCAATCCGTTCGCGAGACATGGGCGTTTGAAGCTAAGAAATAGTTGAGAAGACAACAAATTTTTCGCACTTCTGCTGCTCCAATCGCTTAACCAGATTGGCCTAGGGCAAAAATACACATACCGTTGTAATCGGGCTAGTTTCTATTTTCAGACGCAGCAGGAATTTTTGGGTTTTATCAATCCGTTCGCGAGACATGGGCGTTTGAAGCTAAGAAATAGTTGAGAAGACAACAAATTTTTCGCACTTCTGCTGCTCTAAACGCTTAACCAGAATGGCCCAGGGGAAATATATACATACCGTTGTAATCGGGCACGTTTCTATTTTCAGAAGCAGCAGGAATTTTTGGGTTAGGTCACTGCGTTCGCGAGATATGGGACCTTGAAGCTAAGAAATGGTTGACAAGACAACAAATTTTTCGTACTTCTGCTGCTCCGAACGCTTAACCAGAATGGCCTAGGGGGAAAATACACATACCGTTGTAATCGAGCGAGTTTCTCATTCAGATGCAATAGGAATTTTTGTGTTTGGTCAATCCGTTCGCGAGATATGGGAGTTTGAAGTTAAGAAATAGTTGAGAAGACAACAAATTTTTCGCACTTCTGCTGCTCCAAACGCTTAACCAGAATGGCCTAGGGAAAAAATACACATACCGCTGTAATCGGGCGAGTTTCTACTTTCAGACGCAGCAGGAATTTTTGGGTTAGATCAATCTGTTCGCGAGATACGGGAGTTTGAAGCCAAGAAATGGTTGAGAAGGCAACAAATATTTCGCTCTTCTGCTGCTCCAAATGCATAACCAGACAGGCCTAGGGAAAAAATTCACATACCGTTGTAATCGGGCGAGGTTCTACTTTCAGATGCAGTAGGAATTTTTGGGATAGGTCAATCCGTTCGCGAGATATGGGAGTTTGAAGCTAAGAAATGGTGGAGAAGGCGACATATTTTTCGCACTTCTGCTGCTCCAAACGCTTAACTCGGCTGGCCTAGGGGAAAAATACACATACCGCTGTAATCGGGCGAGTTTCTACCTTCAGATGCGATAGGAATTTTTGGGTTGGGTCAATCCGTTCGCGAGATATGGTAGTTTGAAGCTAAGAAATAGTTGAGAAGACAACAAATTTTTTGCACTTCTGCTGCTCCAGTCGCTGAACCAGAACGGCCTAGGGGGAAAATACGCATACCGTTGTAATCGGGCGAGATTCCACTTTCAGATGCAATAGGAATTTTTGGGATAGGTCAATCCGTTCACGAGATATGGGAGTTTGAAGCTACGATATGATTGAGAAGGCAAGAAATTTTTCGCACTTCTGCTGCTCCAATCGCTTAACCAGAATGGCCTAGAGAAAAAATACACATACCGTTGTAATCGGGCGAGTTTCTACTTTCAGATGCAATAGGAATTTTTGGGTTAGGTCAATCTGTTCGCGAGATAAGGGAGTTTGAAGCCAGGAAATGGTTGAGAAGGCAACAAATATTTCGCACTTCTGCTGCTGCAACCGCTTAACCAGAATGGCCTAGTGAAAAAATACACACACCGTTGTAATCGGGCGAGTTTCTACTTTCAGATGCAATAGGAATTTTTGGGTTAGGTCAATCTGTTCGCGAGATAAGGGAGTTTGAAGCCAGGAAATGGTTGAGAAGGCAACAAATATTTCGCACTTCTGCTGCTGCAACCGCTTAACCAGAATGGCCTAGTGAAAAAATACACACACCGTTGTAACCGGACGAGTTTCTAGTTTCAGACGCAATAGCAATTTCTGGGTTAGGTCAATCCGTTTGCGAGATACGGGAGTTTGAAACGAAGAAATGGTTGAGAAGGTAACAAATTTTTCGCACTTCTGCTGCTCCAATCGCTTAACCAGAATGGCCTAGGGAAAAAATACACATACCGTTGTAATCGGGCGAGTTTCTACTTTCAGATGCATTTGGAATTTTTGGGTTAGATCAATCCGTTTGCGAGATATGGGAGTTTAAAGCTAAGAAATGGTTTACAAGACAACAAATTTTTTGCACTTCTATTGCTCCAGTCGCTGAACCAGAACGGCCTAGGGGGAAAATACGCATACCGTTGTAATCGGGCGAGTTTCTACTTTCAGACGCAGCAGGAATTTCTGGGTTTGGTCTATCCGTTCGCGAGATATGGGACTTTGAAGCTGAGAAATAGTTGAGAAGACAACAAATTTTTCGCATTTCTGCTGCTCCAAACGCTTAACCAGAATGGCCTAGGGGAAAAACACACATACCGTTTGAGTCGGGCGAGTTTCTATTTTCAGACGCAGCAGGAATTTTTGGGTTAGGTCAATCTGTTCGCGAGGTATGGGTGTTTGAAGCTAAGAAATGGTTGAGAAGGTAACAAATTTTTCGCACTTCTGCTGCTCCAATCGCTTAACCGGAATGGCCTAGGCAAAAAATACACATACCGTTGTAATCGGGCAAGTTTCTACTTTCAGATGCAATAGGAATTTTTGGGTTAGGTCAATCTGTTCGCGAGATATGGGAGTTTAAAGCTTAGAAATGATTGAGAGGGCAACAAATTTTTCGCACTTCTGCTGCTCCAAACGCTTATCCAGAATGGCCTAGGGAAAAAATACACATACCGTTGTAATCGAGCGAGTTTCTACTTTCAGACGCAGCAGGAATGTCTGTGTTTGGTCAATCCGTTCGCGAGATATGGGACTTTGAAGCTAAGAAATGGTTGACAAGACAACAAATTTTTTGCACGTCTGCTGCTCCAGTCGCTTAACCAGAATGGCCTAGGGAGAAAATACACATACCGTTGTAATCGGGCGAGTTTCTACTTTCAGGCGCAGCAGGAATTTTTGGGTTAGGTCAATCTGTTCGCGAGATATGGGAGTTTGAAGCCAAGAAATGGTTGAGAAGGCAACAAATATTTCGCACTTCTGCTACTCCAACCGCTTAACCAGAATGGCCTAGGGAAAAAATACACATACCGTAGTAACCGGACGAGTTTCTACTTTCAGACGCAATAGCAATTTTTGGGTTAGGTCAATCCGTTCGCGAGATACGGAAGTTTGAAGCTAAGAAATGGTTGAGAAGGCAACAAATATTTCGCACTTCTGCTGCTCCAACCGCTTAACCAGAATGGCCTAGGGAAAAAATACACATACCGTTGTAACCGGACGAGTTTCTACCTTCAGACGCAATAGGAATTGTTGGGTTAGGTCAATCCCTTCGCGAGATATGGGAGTTTGAAGCTAAGAAATGGTTGAGAAGGCAACAAATATTTCGCAATTCTGCTGCTCTAACCGCTTAACCAGAATGGCCCAGGGAAAAAATACACATACCGTTGTAACCGGACGAGTTTCTACTTTCAGACGCAATAGGAATTTTTGGGATAGGTCAATCCGTTCGCGAGATATGGGAGTTTGAAGCTAAGAAATGGTTGAGAAGGCAACATATTTTTCGCAATTCTGCTGCTCCAATCGCTTAACCAGATTGGCCTAGGGCATAAATACACATACCGTTGTAATCGGGCGAGTTTCTACTTTCAGGCGCAGCAGGAATTTTTGGGTTTTATCAATCCGTTCGCGAGATATGGGCGTTTAAAGCTAAGAAATAGTTGAGAAGACAACAAATTTTTCGCACTTCTGCTGCTCCAAACGCTTAACCAGAATGGCCCAGGAGAAATATATACATACCGTTGTAATCGGGCGCGTTTCTACTTTCAGAAGCAGCAGGAATTTTTGGGTAAGGTCACTCCGTTCGCGAGATATGGGACCTTGAAGCTAAGAAATGGTTGACAAGACAACAAATTTTTTGTTCTTCTGCTGCTCCAGTCGCTTAACCAGAATGGCCTAGGGGGGAAAATACACATACCGTTGTAATCGGGCGAGTTTCTACTTTCAGATGCAATAGGAATTGTTGGATTCGGTCAATCCGTTCGCGAGATATGGGAGTTTGAAGCTAAGAAATAGTTGAGAAGATAACAAATTTTTGGCACTGCGGCTGCTCCAAACGCTAAACCAGAATGGCCTAGTGGAAGAATACACATACTGTTGTAATCGGGCGAGTTTCTGCCTTCAGATGCAATTGGAATTTTTGGGTTAGGTCAATCCGTTCGCGAGATATGGGAGTTTGAAGCTTAGAAATGGTTGAGAAGACAACAAATTTTTCGTACTTCTGCTGCTCCGAACGCTTAACCAGAATAGCCTAGGGAAGAAATACACATACCGTTGTAACCGGCCGAGTTTCTACTTTCGGACGCAACAGGAATTATTGGGTTAGGTCAATCCGTTCGCGAGATATGGGAGTTTGAAGCTAAGAAATGGTTGAGAAGGCAACAAATATTTCGCACTTCTGCTGCTCCAATCGCTTAACCAGAATGGCCTAGGGAAAAAATACACATACCGTTGTAATCGGGCGAGTTTCTACTTTCAGATGCAATAGAAATTTTTGGGTTAGGTCAATCCGTTTGCGAGATATGGGAGTTTGAAGCTAAGTAATAATTGAGAAGGCAACAAATTTTTCGCACTTCTGTTGCTCCAAACGCTTAACCAGAATGGCCTAGGGAAAAAATACACATACCGTTGTAATCGAGCGAGGTTGTACTTTCAGACGCAGCAGGAATTTCTGTGTTTGGTCAATCTGTTCGCGAGATATGGGACTTTGAAGCTAAGAAACGGTTTACAAGACAACAAATTTTTCGTACTTCTGCTGCTCCGAACGCTTAACCAGAATAGCCTAGGGAAAAAATACACATACCGTTGTACCGGACGAGTTTCTACTTTCAGACGCAATAGGAATTATTGGGTTAGGTCAATCCGTTCGCGAGATGTGGGAGTTTGAAGCTAAGAAATGGTTGAGAAGGCAACAAATATTTCGCACTTCTGCTGCTCCAACCGCTTAACCAGAATGGCCTAGGGAAAAAATACACATACCTTTGTAACCAGGCGAGTTTCTACTTTCAGACGCAATAGGAATTTTTGGGTTAGGTCAATCCGTTCGCGAGATATGGGGGTTTGAAGCTAAGAAATGATTGAGAAGGCAACAAATTTTTCGCAATTCTGCTGCTCCAATCGCTTAACCAGATCGGCCTAGGGCAAAAATACACATACCGTTGTAATTGGGCGAGTTTCTACTATCAGACGCAGCAGGAATTTTTGGGTTTTATCAATCCGTTCGCGAGATATGGGCGTTTGAAGCTAAGAAATGGTTGAGAAGACAACAAATTTTTCGCACTTCGCTGCTCCAAACGCTTAACCAGAATGTCCTAGGGGGAAATATATACATACCGTTGTAATCGGGCGCGTTTCTACTTTCAGAAGCAGCAGGAATTTTTGGGTTAGGTCACTCCGTTCGCGAGATATGGGACGTTGAAGCTAAGAAATGGTTGACAAGACAACAAATTTTTTGTTCTTCTGCTGCTCCAGTCGCTTAACCAGAATGGCCTAGGGAAAAAATACACATACCGTTGAAATCAAGCGAGTTTGTACTTTCAGACGCAGCAGGAATTTCTGTGTTTGGTCAATCCGCTCGCGAGATATGGGACTTTGAAGCTAAGAAACGGTTTACAAGGCAACAAATATTTCGCACTTCTGCTGCTCCAACCGCTTAACCAGAATGGCCTAGGGAAAAAATACACATACCGTTGTAACCGGACGAGTTTCTACTTTCAGACGCAATAGGAATTATTGTGTTAGGTCAATCCCTTCGCGAGATATGGGAGTTTGAAGCTAAGAAATGGTTGAGAAGGCAACAAATATTTCGCACTTCTGCTGCTCCAACCGCTTAACCAGAATGGCCTAGGGAAAAAATACACATACCGTTGTAACCGGACGAGTTTCTACTTTGAGACGCAATAGGAATTTTTGGGATAGGTCAATCCGTTCGCGAGATATGGCAGTTTGAAGCTAAGAAATGGTTGAGAAGGCAACATATTTTTCGCAATTCTGCTGCTCCAATTGCTTAACCAGACTGGCCTAGGGCAAAATACACATACCGTTGTAATCGGGCGAGTTTCTACTTTCAGACGCAGCAGGAATTTTTGGGTTTTATCAATCCGTTCGCGAGATATGGGCGTTTGAAGCTAAGAAATAGTTGAGAAGACAACAAATTTTTCGCACTTCTGCTGCTCCAAACGCTTAACCAGAATGGCCCAGGAGAAATATATACATACCGTTGTAATCGGGCGCGTTTCTACTTTCAGAAGCAGCAGGAATTTTTGGGTTAGGTCACTCCGTTCGCGAGATATGGGACCTTGAAGCTAAGAAATGGTTGACAAGACAACAAATTTTTTGTTCTTCTGCTGCTCCAGTCGCTTAACCAGAATGGCCTAGGGGGAAAATACACATACCGTTGTAACCGGACGAGTTTCTACTTTCAGACGCAATAGGAATTATTGGGTTAGGTCAATCCCTTCGCGAGATATGGGAGTTTGAATCTAAGAAATGGTTGAGAAGACAACAAATTTTTCGCACTTCTGCTGGTCCAAACGCTTAACCCGAATGGCCTAGGGGAAAAATACACATACCGTTGTAATCGGGCGAGTTTCTACTTTCAGATGCAATAGGAATTTTTGGGTTAGGTCAATCCGTTCGCGAGATATGGGAGTTTGAAGCTAAGAAATGATTGAGAAGGCAACAAATTTTTCGCACTTCTGTTGCTCCAAACGCTTAACCAGAATGGCCCAGGGAAAAAATACGCATACCTTTGTAATCGAGCGAGTTTCTACTTTCAGACGCAGCAGGAATTTCTGTGTTTGGTCAATCCGTTCGCGAGATATGGGAGTTTGAAGCTAAGAAATGGTTGAGAAGGCAACAGATATTTCGCACTTCTGCTGCTCCAACCGCTTAACCAGAATGGCCTAGGGAAAAAATACACATACCGTTGTAACCGGACGAGTTTCTACTTTCAGACGCAATAGGAATTTTTGGGATAGGTCAATCCGTTCGCGAGATATGGGCGTTTGAAGCTAAGAAATAGTTGAGAAGACAACAAATTTTTCGCACTTCTGCTCCTCCAAACGCTTAACCAGAATGGCCCAGGAGAAATATATACATACCGTTGTAATCGGGCGCGTTTCTACTTTCAGAAGCAGCAGGAATTTTTGGGTTAGGTCACTCCGTTCGCGAGATATCGGAACTTGAAGCTAAGAAATGGTTGACAAGACAACAAATTTTTTGTTCTTCTGCTGCTCCAGTCGCTTAAACAGAATGGCCTAGGGGAAAATACACATACCGTTGTAACCGGACGAGTTTCTACTTTCAGATGCAATAGGAATTTTTGGGTTAGGTCAATCCGTTCGCGAGATATGGGAGTTTGAAGCCAAGAAATGGTTCAGAAGGCAACAAATATTTCGCAGTTCTGCTGCTCCAAACGCTTAACCAGAATGGCCTAGGGAAAAAATACACATACCGTTGTAATTGGGCGAGTTTCTACTTTCAGACGCAATAGGAATTTTTGGGATAGGTCAATCCGTTCGCGAGATATGGGCGTTTGAAGCTAAGAAACAGTTGAGAAGACAACAAATTTTTCGCACTTCTGCTGCTCCAAACGCTTAACCAGAATGGCCCAGGAGAAATATATACATACCGTTGTAATCGGGCGCGTTTCTACTTTCAGAAGCAGCAGGAATTTTTGGGTTAGGTCACTCCGTTCGCGAGATATGGGACCTTGAAGCTAAGAAATGGTTGACAAGACAACAAATTTTTTGTTCTTCTGCTGCTCCAGTCGCTTAACCAGAATGGCCTAGGGAAAAAATACACATACCGTTGAAATCGAGCGAGGTTGTACTTTCAGACGCAGCAGGAATTTCTGTGTTTGGTCAATCCGCTCGCGAGATACGGGACTTTGAAGCTAAGAAACGGTTTACAAGGCAACAAATATTTCGCACTTCTGCTGCTCCGAACGCTTAACCAGAATAGCCTAGGGAAGAAATACACATACCGTTGTAACCGGACGAGTTTCTACTTTCAGACGCAATAGGAATTATTGGGTTAGGTCAATCCGTTCGCGAGATATGGGAGTTTGAAGCTAAGAAATGGTTGAGAAGGCAACAAATATTTCGCAGTTCTGCTGCTCCAACCGCTTAACCAGAATGGCCTAGGGAAAAAATACACATACCTTTGTAACCGGGCGAGTTTCTACTTTCAGACGCAATAGGAATTTTTGGGTTAGGTCAATCCGTTCGCGAGATATGGGAGTTTGAAGCTAAGAAATGATTGAGAAGGCAACAAATTTTTGGCAATTCTGCTGCTCCAATCGCTTAACCAGATTGGCTTAGGGCAAAAATACACATACCGTTGTAATTGGGCGAGTTTCTACTTTCAGACGCAGCAGGAATTTTTGGGTTTTATCAATCCGTTCGCGAGATATGGGCGTTTGAAGCTAAGAAATAGTTGAGAAGACAACAAATTTTTCGCACTTCTGCTGCTCCAAACGCTTAACCAGAATGTCCTAGGGGAAATATATACATACCGTTGTAATCGGGCGCGTTTCTACTTTCAGAAGCAGCAAGAATTTTTGGGTTAGGTCACTCCGTTCGCGAGATATGGGACCTTGAAGCTAAGAAATGGTTGACAAGACAACAAATTTTTTGTTCTTCTGCTGCTCCAGTCGCTTAACCAGAATGGCCTAGGGAAAAAATACACATACCGTTGAAATCGAGCGAGTTTGTACTTTCAGACGCAGCAGGAATTTCTGTGTTTGGTCAATCCGCTCGCGAGATATGGGACTTTGAAGCTAAGAAACGGTTTACAAGGCAACAAATATTTCGCACTTCTGCTGCTCCAACCGCTTAACCAGAATGGCCTAGGGAAAAAATACACATACCGTTGTAACCGGACGAGTTTCTACTTTCAGACGCAATAGGAATTATTGGGTTAGGTCAATCCCTTCGCGAGATATGGGAGTTTGAAGCTAAGAAATGGTTGAGAAGGCAACAAATATTTCGCACTTCTGCTGCTCCAACCGCTTAACCAGAATGGCCTAGGGAAAAAATACACATACCGTTGTAACCGGACGAGTTTCTACTTTCAGACGCAATAGGAATTTTTGGGATAGGTCAATCCGTTCGCGAGATATGGCAGTTTGAAGCTAAGAAATGGTTGAGAAGGCAACATATTTTTCGCAATTCTGCTGCTCCAATTGCTTAACCAGACTGGCCTAGGGCAAAAATACACATACCGTTGTAATCGGGCGAGTTTCTACTTTCAGACGCAGCAGGAATTTTTGGGTTTTATCAATCCGTTCGCGAGATATGGGCGTTTGAAGCTAAGAAATGGTTGAGAAGGCAACAGATATTTCGCACTTCTGCTGCTCCAACCGCTTAACCAGAATGGCCTAGGGAAAAAATACACCTACCGTTGTAACCGGACGAGTTTCTACTTTCAGACGCAATAGGAATTTTTGGGATAGGTCAATCCGTTCGCGAGATATGGGCGTTTGAAGCTAAGAAACAGTTGAGAAGACAACAAATTTTTGGCACTTCTGCTGCTCCAAACGCTTAACCAGAATGGCCCAGGAGAAATATATACATACCGTTGTAATCGGGCGCGTTTCTACTTTCAGAAGCAGCAGGAATTTTTGGGTTAGGTCACTCCGTTCGCGAGATATCGGAACTTGAAGCTAAGAAATGGTTGACATGACAACAAATTTTTTGTTCTTCTGCTGCTCCAGTCGCTTAAGCAGAATGGCCTAGGGGGAAAATACACATACCGTTGTAACCGGACGAGTTTCTACATTCAGATGCAATAGGAATTTTTGGGTTAGGTCAATCCGTTCGCGAGATATGGGAGTTTGAAGCCAAGAAATGGTTCAGAAGGCAACAAATATTTCGCAGTTCTGCTGCTCCAAACGCTTAACCAGAATGGCCTAGGGAAAAAATACACATACCTTTGTAACCGGGCGAGTTTCTACTTTCAGACGCAATAGGAATTTTTGGGTTAGGTCAATCCGTTCGCGAGATATGGGACGTTGAAGCTAAGAAATGGTTGACAAGACAACAAATTTTTTGTTCTTCTGCTGCTCCAGTCGCTTAACCAGAATGGCCTAGGGAAAAAATACACATACCGTTGAAATCAAGCGAGTTTGTACTTTCAGACGCAGCAGGAATTTCTGTGTTTGGTCAATCCGCTCGCGAGATATGGGACTTTGAAGCTAAGAAACGGTTTACAAGGCAACAAATATTTCGCACTTCTGCTGCTCCAACCGCTTAACCAGAATGGCCTAGGGAAAAAATACACATACCGTTGTAACCGGACGAGTTTCTAGTTTCAGACGCAATAGGAATTATTGTGTTAGGTCAATCCCTTCGCGAGATATGGGAGTTTGAAGCTAAGAAATGGTTGAGAAGGCAACAAATATTTCGCACTTCTGCTGCTCCAACCGCTTAACCAGAATGGCCTAGGGAAAAAATACACATACCGTTGTAACCGGACGAGTTTCTACTTTCAGACGCAATAGGAATTTTTGGGATAGGTCAATCCGTTCGCGAGATATGGCAGTTTGAAGCTAAGAAATGGTTGAGAAGGCAACATATTTTTCGCAATTCTGCTGCTCCAATTGCTTAACCAGACTGGCCTAGGGCAAAATACACATACCGTTGTAATCGGGCGAGTTTCTACTTTCAGACGCAGCAGGAATTTTTGGGTTTTATCAATCCGTTCGCGAGATATGGGCGTTTGAAGCTAAGAAATAGTTGAGAAGACAACAAATTTTTCGCACTTCTGCTGCTCCAAACGCTTAACCAGAATGGCCCAGGAGAAATATATACATACCGTTGTAATCGGGCGCGTTTCTACTTTCAGAAGCAGCAGGAATTTTTGGGTTAGGTCACTCCGTTCGCGAGATATGGGACCTTGAAGCTAAGAAATGGTTGACAAGACAACAAATTTTTTGTTCTTCTGCTGCTCCAGTCGCTTAACCAGAATGGCCTAGGGGGAAAATACACATACCGTTGTAACCGGACGAGTTTCTACTTTCAGACGCAATAGGAATTATTGGGTTAGGTCAATCCCTTCGCGAGATATGGGAGTTTGAATCTAAGAAATGGTTGAGAAGACAACAAATTTTTCGCACTTCTGCTGGTCCAAACGCTTAACCCGAATGGCCTAGGGGAAAAATACACATACCGTTGTAATCGGGCGAGTTTCTACTTTCAGAAGCAGCAGGAATTTTTGGGTTAGGTCACTCCGTTCGCGAGATATGGGACCTTGAAGCTAAGAAATGGTTGACAAGACAACAAATTTTTTGTTCTTCTGCTGCTCCAGTCGCTTAACCAGAATGGCCTAGGGGGAAAATACACATACCGTTGTAACCGGACGAGTTTCTACTTTCAGACGCAATAGGAATTATTGGGTTAGGTCAATCCCTTCGCGAGATATGGGAGTTTGAATCTAAGAAATGGTTGAGAAGACAACAAATTTTTCGCACTTCTGCTGGTCCAAACGCTTAACCCGAATGGCCTAGGGGAAAAATACACATACCGTTGTAATCGGGCGAGTTTCTACTTTCAGATGCAATAGGAATTTTTGGGTTAGGTCAATCCGTTCGCGAGATATGGGAGTTTGAAGCTAAGAAATGATTGAGAAGGCAACAAATTTTTCGCACTTCTGTTGCTCCAAACGCTTAACCAGAATGGCCCAGGGAAAAAATACGCATACCTTTGTAATCGAGCGAGTTTCTACTTTCAGACGCAGCAGGAATTTCTGTGTTTGGTCAATCCGTTCGCGAGATATGGGAGTTTGAAGCTAAGAAATGGTTGAGAAGGCAACAGATATTTCGCACTTCTGCTGCTCCAACCGCTTAACCAGAATGGCCTAGGGAAAAAATACACATACCGTTGTAACCGGACGAGTTTCTACTTTCAGACGCAATAGGAATTTTTGGGATAGGTCAATCCGTTCGCGAGATATGGGCGTTTGAAGCTAAGAAATAGTTGAGAAGACAACAAATTTTTCGCACTTCTGCTGCTCCAAACGCTTAACCAGAATGGCCCAGGAGAAATATATACATACCGTTGTAATCGGGCGCGTTTCTACTTTCAGAAGCAGCAGGAATTTTTGGGTTAGGTCACTCCGTTCGCGAGATATGGGACCTTGAAGCTAAGAAATGGTTGACAAGACAACAAATTTTTTGTTCTTCTGCTGCTCCAGTCGCTTAACCAGAATGGCCTAGGGGGAAAATACACATACCGTTGTAACCGGACGAGTTTCTACTTTCAGACGCAATAGGAATTATTGGGTTAGGTCAATCCCTTCGCGAGATATGGGAGTTTGAATCTAAGAAATGGTTGAGAAGACAACAAATTTTTCGCACTTCTGCTGGTCCAAACGCTTAACCCGAATGGCCTAGGGGAAAAATACACATACCGTTGTAATCGGGCGAGTTTCTACTTTCAGAAGCAGCAGGAATTTTTGGGTTAGGTCACTCCGTTCGCGAGATATGGGACCTTGAAGCTAAGAAATGGTTGACAAGACAACAAATTTTTTGTTCTTCTGCTGCTCCAGTCGCTTAACCAGAATGGCCTAGGGGGAAAATACACATACCGTTGTAACCGGACGAGTTTCTACTTTCAGACGCAATAGGAATTATTGGGTTAGGTCAATCCCTTCGCGAGATATGGGAGTTTGAATCTAAGAAATGGTTGAGAAGACAACAAATTTTTCGCACTTCTGCTGGTCCAAACGCTTAACCCGAATGGCCTAGGGGAAAAATACACATACCGTTGTAATCGGGCGAGTTTCTACTTTCAGATGCAATAGGAATTTTTGGGTTAGGTCAATCCGTTCGCGAGATATGGGAGTTTGAAGCTAAGAAATGATTGAGAAGGCAACAAATTTTTCGCACTTCTGTTGCTCCAAACGCTTAACCAGAATGGCCCAGGGAAAAAATACGCATACCTTTGTAATCGAGCGAGTTTCTACTTTCAGACGCAGCAGGAATTTCTGTGTTTGGTCAATCCGTTCGCGAGATATGGGAGTTTGAAGCTAAGAAATGGTTGAGAAGGCAACAGATATTTCGCACTTCTGCTGCTCCAACCGCTTAACCAGAATGGCCTAGGGAAAAAATACACATACCGTTGTAACCGGACGAGTTTCTACTTTCAGACGCAATAGGAATTTTTGGGATAGGTCAATCCGTTCGCGAGATATGGGCGTTTGAAGCTAAGAAATAGTTGAGAAGACAACAAATTTTTCGCACTTCTGCTGCTCCAAACGCTTAACCAGAATGGCCCAGGAGAAATATATACATACCGTTGTAATCGGGCGCGTTTCTACTTTCAGAAGCAGCAGGAATTTTTGGGTTAGGTCACTCCGTTCGCGAGATATCGGAACTTGAAGCTAAGAAATGGTTGACAAGACAACAAATTTTTTGTTCTTCTGCTGCTCCAGTCGCTTAAACAGAATGGCCTAGGGGGAAAATACACATACCGTTGTAACCGGACGAGTTTCTACTTTCAGATGCAATAGGAATTTTTGGGTTAGGTCAATCCGTTCGCGAGATATGGGAGTTTGAAGCCAAGAAATGGTTCAGAAGGCAACAAATATTTCGCAGTTCTGCTGCTCCAAACGCTTAACCAGAATGGCCTAGGGAAAAAATACACATACCGTTGTAATTGGGCGAGTTTCTACTTTCAGACGCAGCAGGAATTTTTGGATTTTATCAATCCGTTCGCGAGATATGGGCGTTTGAAACTAAGAAATAGTTGAGAAGACAACAAATTTTTCGCACTTCTGCTGCTCCAAACGCTTAACCAGAATGGCCTAGGGGAAATATATACACACCGTTGTAATCGGGCGCGTTTCTACTTTCAGAAGCAGCAGGAATTTTTGGGTTAGGTCACTCCGTTCGCGAGATATGGGACCTTGAAGCTAAGAAATGGTTGACAAGACAACAAATTTTTTGTTCTTCTGCTGCTCCAGTCGCTTAACCAGAATGGCCTAGGGAAAAAATACACATACCGTTGAAATCGAGCGAGGTTGTCCTTTCAGACGCAGCAGGAATTTCTGTGTTTGGTCAATCCGCTCGCGAGATACGGGACTTTGAAGCTAAGAAACGGTTTACAAGGCAACAAATATTTCGCACTTCTGCTGCTCCGAACGCTTAACCAGAATAGCCTAGGGAAGAAATACACATACCGTTGTAACCGGACGAGTTTCTACTTTCAGACGCAATAGGAATTATTGGGTTAGGTCAATCCGTTCGCGAGATATGGGAGTTTGAAGCTAAGAAATGGTTGAGAAGGCAACAAATATTTCGCAGTTCTGCTGCTCCAACCGCTTAACCAGAATGGCCTAGGGAAAAAATACACATACCTTTGTAACCGGGCGAGTTTCTACTTTCAGACGCAATAGGAATTTTTGGGTTAGGTCAATCCGTTCGCGAGATATGGGAGTTTGAAGCTAAGAAATGATTGAGAAGGCAACAAATTTTTGGCAATTCTGCTGCTCCAATCGCTTAACCAGATTGGCTTAGGGCAAAAATACACATACCGTTGTAATTGGGCGAGTTTCTACTTTCAGACGCAGCAGGAATTTTTGGGTTTTATCAATCCGTTCGCGAGATATGGACGTTTGAAGCTAAGAAATAGTTGAGAAGACAACAAATTTTTCGCACTTCTGCTGCTCCAAACGCTTAACCAGAATGTCCTAGGGGAAATATATACATACCGTTGTAATCGGGCGCGTTTCTACTTTCAGAAGCAGCAGGAATTTTTGGGTTAGGTCACTCCGTTCGCGAGATATGGGACCTTGAAGCTAAGAAATGGTTGACAAGACAACAAATTTTTTGTTCTTCTGCTGCTCCAGTCGCTTAACCAGAATGGCCTAGGGAAAAAATACACATACCGTTGAAATCGAGCGAGTTTGTACTTTCAGACGCAGCAGGAATTTCTGTGTTTGGTCAATCCGCTCGCGAGATATGGGACTTTGAAGCTAAGAAACGGTTTACAAGGCAACAAATATTTCGCACTTCTGCTGCTCCAACCGCTTAACCAGAATGGCCTAGGGAAAAAATACACATACCGTTGTAACCGGACGAGTTTCTACTTTCAGACGCAATAGGAATTATTGGGTTAGGTCAATCCCTTCGCGAGATATGGGAGTTTGAAGCTAAGAAATGGTTGAGAAGGCAACAAATATTTCGCACTTCTGCTGCTCCAACCGCTTAACCAGAATGGCCTAGGGAAAAAATACACATACCGTTGTAACCGGACGAGTTTCTACTTTCAGACGCAATAGGAATTTTTGGGATAGGTCAATCCGTTCGCGAGATATGGCAGTTTGAAGCTAAGAAATGGTTGAGAAGGCAACATATTTTTCGCAATTCTGCTGCTCCAATTGCTTAACCAGACTGGCCTAGGGCAAAAATACACATACCGTTGTAATCGGGCGAGTTTCTACTTTCAGACGCAGCAGGAATTTTTGGGTTTTATCAATCCGTTCGCGAGATATGGGCGTTTGAAGCTAAGAAATGGTTGAGAAGGCAACAGATATTTCGCACTTCTGCTGCTCCAACCGCTTAACCAGAATGGCCTAGGGAAAAAATACACATACCGTTGTAACCGGACGAGTTTCTACTTTCAGACGCAATAGGAATTTTTGGGATAGGTCAATCCGTTCGCGAGATATGGGCGTTTGAAGCTAAGAAACAGTTGAGAAGACAACAAATTTTTCGCACTTCTGCTGCTCCAAACGCTTAACCAGAATGGCCCAGGAGAAATATATACATACCGTTGTAATCGGGCGCGCTTCTACTTTCAGAAGCAGCAGGAATTTTTGGGTTAGGTCACTCCGTTCGCGAGATATCGGAACTTGAAGCTAAGAAATGGTTGACAAGACAACAAATTTTTTGTTCTTCTGCTGCTCCAGTCGCTTAAGCAGAATGGCCTAGGGGGAAAATACACATACCGTTGTAACCGGACGAGTTTCTACATTCAGATGCAATAGGAATTTTTGGGTTAGGTCAATCCGTTCGCGAGATATGGGAGTTTGAAGCCAAGAAATGGTTCAGAAGGCAACAAATATTTCGCAGTTCTGCTGCTCCAAACGCTTAACCAGAATGGCCTAGGGAAAAAATACACATACCTTTGTAACCGGGCGAGTTTCTACTTTCAGACGCAATAGGAATTTTTGGGTTAGGTCAATCCGTTCGCGAGATATGGGAGTTTGAAGCTAAGAAATGATTGAGAAGGCAACAAATTTTTGGCAATTCTGCTGCTCCAATCGCTTAACCAGATTGGCCTAGGGCAAAAATACACATACCGTTGTAATTGGGCGAGTTTCTACTTTCAGACGCAGCAGGAATTTTTGGATTTTATCAATCCGTTCGCGAGATATGGGCGTTTGAAACTAAGAAATAGTTGAGAAGACAACAAATTTTTCGCACTTCTGCTGCTCCAAACGCTTAACCAGAATGGCCTAGGGGAAATATATACACACCGTTGTAATCGGGCGCGTTTCTACTTTCAGAAGCAGCAGGAATTTTTGGGTTAGGTCACTCCGTTCGCGAGATATGGGACCTTGAAGCTAAGAAATGGTTGACAAGACAACAAATTTTTTGTTCTTCTGCTGCTCCAGTCGCTTAACCAGAATGGCCTAGGGAAAAAATACACATACCGTTGAAATCGAGCGAGTTTGTACTTTCAGACGCAGCAGGAATTTCTGTGTTTGGTCAATCCGCTCGCGAGATATGGGACTTTGAAGCTAAGAAACGGTTTACAAGGCAACAAATATTTCGCACTTTTGCTGCTCCAACCGCTTAACCAGAATGGCCTAGGGAAAAAATACACATACCGTTGTAACCGGACGAGTTTCTACTTTCAGACGCAATAGGAATTATTGGGTTAGGTCAATCCCTTCGCGAGATATGGGAGGTTGAAGCTAAGAAATGGTTGAGAAGGCAACAAATATTTCGCAATTCTGCTGCTCCAACCGCTTAACCAGAATGGCCTAGGGAAAAAATACACATACCGTTGTAACCGGACGAGTTTCTACTTTCAGACGCAATAGGAATTTTTGGGATAGGTCAATCCGTTCGCGAGATATGGGAGTTTGAAGCTAAGACATAGTTGAGAAGACAACAAATTTTTCGCACTTCTGCTGCTCCAAACGCTTAACCAGAATGGCCCAGGAGAAATATATACATACCGTTGTAATCGGGCGCGTTTCTACTTTCAGAAGCAGCAGGAATTTTTGGGTTAGGTCACTCCGTTCGCGAGATATGGGACCTTGAAGCTAAGAAATGGTTGACAAGACAACAAATTTTTTGTTCTTCTGCTGCTCCAAACGCTTAACCAGAATGGCCCAGGGAAAAAATACACATACCTTTGTAATCCAGCGAGTTTCTACTTTCAGACGCAGCAGGAATTTCTGTGTTTGGTCAATCCGTTCGCGAGATATGGTAGTTTGAAGCTAAGAAATGATTGAGAAGGCAACACATTTTTCGCAATTCTGTTGCTCCAAACGCTTAACCAGAATGGCCTAGGGAAAAAATACACAAACCGTTGTAATCGGGCGAGTTTCTACTTTCAGATGCAATAGGAATTTTTGGGTTTGGTCAATCCGTTCGCGAGATATGGGAGTTTGAAGCTAAGAAATGGTTGAGAAGGCGACAAATTTTCCGCACTTCTGCTGCTCCAAACGCTTAACCAGAAACGCCTGGGGAAAAAATACGCATACCGTTGTAATCGGGCGAGTTTCCACGTTCAGACGCTGCAGGAATTTTTGGGTTAGGTCAATCTGTTCGCGAGATATGGGAGTTTGACGCCAAGAAATGGTTGAGAAGGCAACAAATTTTTCGCAATTCTGCTGCTCCAATCGCTTAACCAGAAAGGCCAAGGGAAAAAAAACACATACCGTTGTAATCGGGCGAGTTTCTACTTTCAGATGCAATAGAAATTTTTGGGTTAGGTCAATCCGTTTGCGAGATATGGGAGTTTGAAGCTAAGTAATAATTGAGAAGGCAACAAATTTTTCGCACTTCTGTTGCTCCAAACGCTTAACCAAAATGGCCTAGGGGAAAAATACACATACCGTTTGAGTCGGCCGAGTTTCTACTTTCAGACGCAGCAGGAATTTTTGGGTTAGGTCAATCTGTTCGCGAGATATGGGAGTTTGAAGCTAAGAAATGATTAAGAAGGCAACAAATTTTTCGCACTTCTGTTGCTCCAAACGTTTAACCAGGATGGCCTAGGGAAAAAATACACATACCTTTGAAATCGAGCGAGATTCTACTTTCAGACGCAGCAGGAATTTCTGTGTTTGGTCAATCCGTTCGCGAGATATGGGAATTTGAAGCTAAGAAACGGTTGACAAGACAGCAAATTTTTTGCACTTCTGCTGGTCCAAACGCTTAACCCGAATGGCCTAGGGGAACAATACACATACCGTTGTGGTCGGGCGAGTTTCTACCTTCAGATGCAATAGGAATTTTTGGCTTAGGTCAATCCGTTCGCTAGAAATGGGAGTTTGAAGCTAAGAAATGGTTGAGAAGACAACAAATTTTTCGCACTTCTGCTGCTCCAGTTGCTTAACCAGAATGGCCTAGGGGGAAAATACACATACCGTTGTAATCGGGCGAGTTTCTACTTTCAGACGCAATAGGAATTTTTGGGTTAGGTCAATCCGTTCGCGAGATACGGGAGTTTGAAGCGAAGAAATGGTTGAGAAGGTAACAAACTTTTCGCACTTCTGCTGCTCCAATCGCTTAACCAGAATGGCCTAGGGGAAATATATACATACCGTTGTAATCGTGCGCGTTTCTAGTTTCAGAAGCAGCAGGAATTTTTGGGTTAGGTCACTCCGTTCGCGAGATACGGGAGTTTGAAGCTAAGAAATGGTTGACAAGACAACAAATTTTTTGTTCTTCTGCTGCTCCAGTCGCTTAACCAGAATGGCCTAGGGAAAAAATACACATACCGTTGTAACCGGAAGAGTTTCTACTTTAAGACGCAATAGGAATTTTTGGGATAGGTCAATCCGTTCGCGAGATATGGGAGTTTGAAGCTAAGAAACGGTTTACAAAACAACAAATATTTCGCACTTCTGCTGCTCCAACCGCTTAACCAGAATGGCCTAGGGAAAAAATACACATACCGTTGTAACCGGACGAGTTTCTACTTTCAGGCGCAATATGAATTATTGGGTTAGGTCAATCCCTTCGCGAGATACGGGAGTTTGAAGCTAAGAAATGGTTGAGAAGGTAACAAATTTTTCGCACTTCTGCTGCTCCAATCGCTTAAGCAGAATGGCCTAGGGAAAAAATACTCATACCGTTGTAACCGGACGAGTTTCTTCTTTTCGACGCAATAGGAATTTTTGGGATAGGTCAATCCGTTCGCGAGATATGGGAGTTTGAAGCTAAGAAATGGTTGAGAAGGCAACAAATATTTCGCATTTCTAATGCTCCAACCGCTTAACCAGAATGGCCTAGGGAAAAAATACACATACCGTTGTAATCGGGCGAGTTTCTACTTTCAGACGCAGCAGGAATTTTTGGGTTTTATCAATCCGTTCGCGAGATATGGGCGTTTGAAGCTAAGAAATAGTTGAGAAGACAACAAATTTTTTGCACTTCTGCTACTCCAAACGCTTAACCAGAATGGACTAGGGAAAAAATACACATACCGTTGCAACCGGGCGAGTTTCTACCTTCAGATGCAATAGGAATATTTGGGTTGGGTCAATCCGTTCGCGAGATATGGTAGTTTGAAGCTAAGAAGTGGTTGAGAAGACATCAAATTTTTCGCACTTCTGCTACTCCAAACGCTTAACCAGAATGGCCTAGGGAAAAAATACACATACCGTTGTAATCGGGCGAGTTTCTACTTTCAGACGCAATAGGAATTTTTGGGTTAGGTCAATCCGTTCGCGAGATACGGGAGTTTGAAGCGAAGAAATGTTTGAGAAGGTAACAAACTTTTCGCACTTCTGCTGCTCCAATCGCTTAACCAGAATGGCCTAGGGAAAAAATACACATACCGTTGTAACCGGACGAGTTTCTACTTTCAGACGCAATAGGAATTTTTGGGATAGGTCGATCCGTTCGCGAGATACGGGAGTTTGAAGCTAAGAAATTATTGAGAAGGCAACAAATTTTTCGCACTTCTGCTGCTCCAAACGCTTAACCCGAATGGCCTAGGGAAAAAATACACATACCGTTGTAATCGAGCGAGTTTCTACTTTCAGACGCAGCAGGAATTTCTGTGTTTGGTCAATCCGCTCGCGAGATATGGGACTTTGAAGCTAAGAAATAGTTGAGAAGACAACAAATTTTTCGCACTACTGCTGCTCCAAACGTTTAACCAGAACGGCCTATGGGAAAATACACGTACCGTTGTAATCGGGCGTGTGTCTACTTTCAGATGCAATAGGAATTTTTGTGTTTGGTCAATCCGTTCGCGAGATATGGGAGTTTGAAGCTAAGAAATAGTTGAGATGACAACAAATTTTTCGCACTTCTGCTGCTCCAAACGCGTAACCAGGATGGCCTAGGGAAAAAACACACATGCCGTTGTAATCGGGCGAGTTTCTACTTTCAGACGCAGCAGGAATTTTTGGGTTAGGTCACTCTGTTCGCGAGATATGGGAGTTTGAAGCCAAGAAATGGTTGAGAAGGCAACAAATTTTTCGCACTTCTGCTGCTCCAAACGCTTAACCCGAATGGCCTAGGGAAAAAATACACATACCGTTGTAATCGAGCGAGTTTCTACTTTCAGACGCAGCAGGAATTTCTGTGTTTGGTCAATCCGCTCGCGAGATATGGGACTTTGAAGCTAAGAAATAGTTGAGAAGACAACAAATTTTTCGCACTACTGCTGCTCCAAACGTTTAACCAGAACGGCCTATGGGAAAATACACGTACCGTTGTAATCGGGCGTGTGTCTACTTTCAGATGCAATAGGAATTTTTGTGTTTGGTCAATCCGTTCGCGAGATATGGGAGTTTGAAGCTAAGAAATAGTTGAGATGACAACAAATTTTTCGCACTTCTGCTGCTCCAAACGCGTAACCAGGATGGCCTAGGGAAAAAACACACATGCCGTTGTAATCGGGCGAGTTTCTACTTTCAGACGCAGCAGGAATTTTTGGGTTAGGTCACTCTGTTCGCGAGATATGGGAGTTTGAAGCCAAGAAATGGTTGAGAAGGCAACAAATATTTCGCAATTCTGCTGCTCCAACCGCTTAACCAGAATGGCCTAGGGAAAAAATACACATACCGTTGTAACCGGACAAGTATCTACTTTCAGACGCAATAGGAATTTTTGGGTTAGGTCAATCCGTTCGCGAGATACGGGAGTTTGAAGCTAAGAAATGGTTGAGATGACAACAAATTCTTCGCACTTCTGCTGCTCCAAACGTTTAACCAGAATGGCCTATGGGAAAAATACACATACCGCTGTAATCGGGCGAGTTTCTACCGTCAGATGCAATAGGAATTTTTCGGTTGGGTCAATCCGTTCGCGAGATATGGTAGTTTGAAGCTAAGAAGTGGTTGAGAAGACATCAAATTTTTCGCACTTCTGCTACTCCAAACGCTTAACCAGAATGGCCTAGGGAAAAAATGCACATACCGTTGTAATCGGGCGAGTTTCTACTTTCAGACGCAGCAGAAATTTTTGGGTTAGGTCAATCTGTTCGCGAGATATGGGAGTTTGAAGCCAAGAAATGGTTGAGAAGGCAACAAATATTTCGCACTTCTGCTGCTCCAACCGCTTAACCAGAATGGCCTAGGGAAAAAATACACATGCCGTTGTAACCGGACAAGTATCTACTTTCAGACGCAATAGGAATTTTTGGGTTAGGTCAATCCGTTCGCGAGATACGGGAGTTTGAAGCTAAGAAATGGTTGAGAAGGCAACAAATTTTTCGCACTTCTGATGCTCCAAACGCTTAACCAGAATGGCCTAGGGGAAATATATACATACCGTTGTAATCGGGCGAGTTTCTGCTTTCAGATGCAATAGGAATTTAAGGGTTAGTTCAATCCGTTCGCGAGATATGGGAGTTTGAAGCTAAGAAATGATTGAGAAGGCAACACATTTTTCGCAATTCTGTTGCTCCAAACGTTTAACCAGAATGGCCTAGGGAAAAAATACACATACCGTTGTAATCGGACAAGTATCTACTTTCAGACGCAATAGGAATTTTTGGGTTGGGTCAATCCGTTCGCGAGATACGGGAGTTTGAATCTAAGAAATGGTTGAGATGGCAACAAATTTTTCGCACTTCTGATGCGACAAACGCTTAACCAGAATGGCCTAGGGGAAATATATACATACCGTTGTAATCGGGCGAGTTTCTACTTTCAGACGCAGCAGGAATTTTTGGGTTAGGTCAATCCGTTCGCGAAATATGGGACTTTGAAGCTAAGAAACGGTTTACAAGACAACAAATTTTTCGTACTTCTGCTGCTCCGAACGCTTAACCTGAATGGCCTAGGGGCAATATATACATACCGTTGTAATGGGGCGAGTTTCTACTTTCAGACGCAGCAGGAATTTTTGGGTTAGATCTATCCGTTCGCGAGATATGGGACTTTGAAGCTAAGAAACGGTTTACAAGACAACAAATTTTTCGTACTTCTGCTGCTCCGAACGCTTAACCAGAATAGCCTAGGGAAAAAATACACATACCGTTGTAACCGGACGAGTTTCCACTTTCAGACGCAATAGGAATTATTGGGTTAGGTCAATCCCTTCGCGAGATATGGGAGTTTGAAGCTAAGAAATGGTTGAGAAGGCAACAAATATTTCGCACTTCTGCTGCTCCAACCGCTTAACCAGATTGGCCTAGGGCAAAAATACACATACCGTTGTAATCGGGCGAGTTTCTACTTTCAGACGCAGCAGGAATTTTTGGGTTTTATCAATCCGTTCGCTAGATATGGGCGTTTGAAGCTAAGAAATGGTTGAGATGACAACAAATTTTTCGCACTTCTGCTGCTCCAAACGTTTAACCAGAATGGCCTAGGGAAAAAATACACATACCGTTGTAACCGGACGAGTTTCTACTTTCAGACGCAATAGGAATTTTTGGGTTAGGTCAATCCGTTCGCGAGATACGGGAGTTTGAAGCTAAGAAATGGTTGAGAAGGTAACAAATTTTTCGCACTTCTGCTGCTCCAATCGCTTAACCAGAATGGCCTAGGGAAAAAATACTCATACCGTTGTAACCAGACGAGTTTCTTCTTTCAGACGCAATAGGAATTTTTGGGATAGGTCAATCCGTTCGCGAGATATGGGAGTTCGAAGCTAAGAAATGGTTGAGAAGGCAACAAATTTTTCGCAATTCTGCTGCTCCAATCGCTTAACCAGATTGGCCTAGGGCAAAAATACACATACCGTAGTAATCGGGCGAGTTTCTACTTTCAGACGCAGCAGGAATTTTTGGGTTTTATCAATCCGTTCGCGAGATATGGGCGTTTGAAGCTAAGAAATGGTTGAGATGACAACAAATTTTTCGCACTTCTGATGCTCCAAATGCTTAACCAGAACGGCCTAGGGGAAATATATACATACCGTTGTAATCGGGCGAGTTTCTACTTTCAGATGCAGCAGGAATTTTTGGGTTAGGTCAATCTGTTCGCGAGATATGGGACTTTGAAGCTAAGAAACGGTTTACAAGACAAGAAATTTTTCGTACTTCTGCTGCTCCGAAAGCTTAACCAGAATAGCCTAGGGAAAAAATACACATACCGTTGAAACCGGACGAGTTTCTACTTTCAGACGCAATAGGAATTATTTGGTTAGGTCAATCCCTTCGCGAGATATGGGAGTTTGAAGCTAAGAAATGGTTGAGAAGGCAACAAATATTTCGCAATTCTGCTGCTCCAACCGCTTAACCAGAATGGCCCAGGGAAAAAATACACATACCTTTGTAACCGGGCGAGTTTCTACTTTCAGACGCAATAGGAATTTTTGGGTTAGGTCAATCAGTTCGCGAGATATGGGAGTTTGAAGCTAAGAAATGATTGAGAAGGCAACACATTTTTCGCAATTCTGTTGCTCCAAACGCTTAACCAGAATGGCCTAGGGAAAAAATACACATACCGTTGTAACCGGACGAGTTTCTACTTTCAGACGCAATAGGAATTTTTGGGTTAGGTCAATCCGTTCGCGAGATACGGGAGTTTGAAGCTAAGAAATGGTTGAGAAGGTAACAAGTTTTTCGCACTTCTGCTGCTCCAATCGCTTAAGCAGAATGGCCTTGGGAAAAAATACTCATACCGTTGTAACCGGTCGAGTTTCTCCTTTCCGACGCAATAGGAATTTTTGGGATAGGTCAATCCGTTCGCGAGATATGGGAGTTTGAAGCTAAGAAATGGTTGAGAAGGCAACAAATATTTCGCACTTCTGCTGCTCCAACCGCTTAACCAGAATGTCCTAGAGAAAAAATACACATACCGTTGTAATCGGGCGAGTTTCTACTTTCAGACGCAGCAGGAATTTTTGGGTTTTATCAATCCGTTCGCGAGATATGGGCGTTTGAAGCTAAGAAATAGTTGAGAAGACAACAAATTTTTTGCACTTCTGCTACTCCAAACACTTAACCAGAATGGCCTAGGGAAAAAATTCACATACCGTTGCAACCGGGCGAGTTTCTACTTTCAGACGCAACTGGAATTTTTGGGTTAAGTCTCTCTGTTCGCGCGATATGGGAGTTTGAAGCCAAGAAATGGTTGAGAAGGCAACAAATATTTCGCACTTCTGCTGCTCCAACCGCTTAACCAGAATGGCCTAGGGAAAAAATACACATACCGTTGTAATCGGGCGAGTTTCTACTTTCAGACGCAGCAGGAATTTTTGGGTTAGGTCAATCTGTTCGCGAGATATGGGAGTTTGGAGCTAAGAAATGGTTGAGAAGGCAACAAATATTTCGCACTTCTGCTGCTCCAACCGCTTAACCAGAATGGCCTAGGGAAAAAATACACATACCGTTGTAATCGGGCGAGTTTCTACTTTCAGACGCAGCAGGAATTTTTGGGTTTTATCAATCCGTTCGCGAGATATGGTAGTTTGAAGCTAAGAAGTGGTTGAGAAGACATCAAATTTTTCGCACTTCTGCTACCCCAAACGCTTAACCAGAATGGCCTAGGGAAAAAATGCACATACCGTTGTAATCGGGCGAGTTTCTACTTTCAGACGCAGCAGGAATTTTTGGGTTAGGTCAATCTGTTCGCGAGATATGGGAGTTTGAATCCAAGAAATGGTTGAGAAGGCAACAAATATTTCGCACTTCTGCTGCTCCAACCGCTTAACCAGAATGGCCTAGGGAAAAAATACACATGCCGTTGTAACCGGACAAGTATCTACTTTCAGACGCAATAGGAATTTTTGGGTAAGGTCAATCCGTTCGCGAGATACGGGAGTTTGGAGCTAAGAAATGGTTGAGAAGGCAACAAATTTTTCGCACTTCTGATGCTCCAAACGCTTAACCAGAATGGCCTAGGGGAAATATATACATACCGTTGTAATCGGGCGAGTTTCTACTTTCAGACGCAGCAGGAATTTTTGGGTTAGGTCAATCCGTTCGCGAGATATGGGACTTTGAAGCTAAGAAACGGTTTACAAGACAACAAATTTTTCGTACTTCTGCTGCTCCGAACGCTTAACCAGAATAGCCTAGGGAGAAAATACACATACCGTTGTAACCGGACGAGTTTCTACTTTCAGACGCAGCAGGAATTTTTGGGTTAGATCAATCTGTTCGCGAGATATGGGAGTTTGAAGCCAAGAAATGGTTGAGAAGGCAACAAATATATCGCAATTCTGCTGCTCCAAATGCATAACCAGAATGGCCTAGGGAAAAAATTCACATACCGTTGTAATCGGGCGAGTTTCTACCTTCAGATGCAATAGGAATTTTTGGGTTAGGTCAATCCGTTCGCGAGAAATGGGAGTTTGAAGCTAAGAAATGGTTGAGAAGGTAACAAACTTTTCGCACTTCTGCTGCTCCAATCGCTTAACCAGAATGGCCTAGGGAAAGAATACACATACCGTTGTAACCGGACGAGTTTCTACTTTCAGACGCAATAGGAATTTTTGGGATAGGTCAATCCGTTCGCGAGATATGGGAGTTTAAAGCTAAGAAATTATTGAGAAGGCAACAAATTTCTCGCACTTCCGTTGCTCCAAACGCTTAACCAGATTGGCCTAGGGAAAAAATACACATACCGTTGTAATCGGGCGAGTTTCTGCTTTCAGATGCAATACGAATTTTTGGGTTAGGTCAATCCGTTCGCGAGATATGGGAGTTTGAAGCTAAGAAATGATTGAGAAGACAACAAATTTTTCGCACTTTTGCTGCTCCAAACGCTTAATCCGAATGGCCTATGGAAAAAATACACATACCGTTGTAATCGAGCGAGTTTCTACTTTCAGACGCAGCAGGAATTTCTGAGTTTGGTCAATCCGCTCGCGAGATATGGGACTTTGAATCTAAGAAATGGTTGACAAGACAACAAATTTTTTGTTCTTCTGCTGCTCCAGTCGCTTAACCAGAATGGCCTTGGGGGAAAATACACATACCGTTGTAATCGGGCGAGTTTCTACTTTCAGACGCAACAGGAATTTCTGGGTTTGGTCTACCCGTGCGCGAGATATGGGACTTTGAAGCTAAGAAATAGTTGAGAAGACAACAAATTTTTCGCACTACTGCTGCTCCGAACGTTTAACCAGAATGGCCTATGGGAAAAATACACGTACCGTTGTAATCGGGCGTGTTTCTACTTTCAGATGCAATAGGAATTTTTGGGATGGGTCAATCCGTTCGCGTCATATGGGAGTTTGAACCTAAGAAATGGTTGAGAAAACAACAAATTTTTCGCAATTCTGCTGCTCCAAACGCTTAACCCGAATGGCCTATGGGAAAAATACACGTACCGTTGTAATCGGGCGTGTTTCTACTTTCAGATGCAATAGGAATTTTTGTGTTTGGTCAATCCGTTCGCGAGATATGGGAGTTTGAAGCTAAGAAATAGTTGAGATGACAACAAATTTTTCGCACTTCTGCTGCTCCAAACGCGTAACCAGGATGGCCTAGGGAAAAAACACACATACCGTTGTAATCGAGCGAGTTTCTACTTTCACACGCAGCATGAATTTCTGTGTTTGGTCAATACGCTCGCTAGATATGAGACTTTGAATCTAAGAAATGGTTGACAAGACAAAAGATTTTTCGCACTTCTGCTGCTCCAAACGCGTAACCAGGATGGCCTAGGCGAGATATACACATACCGTTGTAATCGGGCGAGTTTCTACTCTCAGATGCAATAGGAATTTTTGGGTTAGATCAATCTGTTCGCGAGATATGGGAGTTTGAAGCCAAGAAATGGTTGAGAAGGCAGCAAATATTTCGCTCTTCTGCTGCTCCAATCGCTTAACCAAATTGGCCTAGGGAAAAAAGACACATGCCGTTGTAATCGGGCGAGTTTCGACTTTCAGACGCAGCAGGAATTTTTGGGTTAGGTCAATCTGTTCGCGAGATATGGGAGTTTGAAGCCAAGAAATGGTTGAGAAGGCAACAAATATTTCGCACTTCTGCTGCTCCAACCGCTTAACCAGAATGGCCTAGGGAAAAAATACACATGCCGTTGTAACCGGACAAGTATCTACTTTCAGACGCAATAGGAATTTTTGCGTTAGGTCAATCCGTTCGCAAGATACGGGAGTTTGAAGCTAAGAAATGGTTGAGAAGGCAACAAATTTTTCGCATTTCTGCTACTCCAAACGCTTAACCAGAATGGCCTAGGGAAAAAATACACATACCTTTGTAACCGGGCGAGTTTCTACTTTCAGACGCAATAGGAATTTTTGGGTTAGGTCAATCCGTTCGCGAGATACGGGAGTTTGAAGCTAAGAAATGGTTGAGAAGGTAACAAATTTTTCGCACTTCTGCTGCTCCAATCGCTTAACCAGAGTGGCCTAGGGAAAAAATACACATACCGTTGTAATCGGGCGAGTTTCTGCTTTCAGATGCAATAGGAATTTTTGGGTTTGGTCAATCAGTTCGCGAGATATGGGAGTTTGAAGCTAAGAAATGATTGAGAAGGCAACACATTTTTCGCAATTCTGTTGCTCCAAACGCTTAACCAGAATGGCCTAGGGAAAAAATACACATACCGTTGTAACCGGACGAGTTTCTACTTTCAGACGCAATAGGAATTTTTGGGTTAGGTCAATCCGTTCGCGAGATACGGGAGTTTGAAGCTAAGAAATGGTTGAGAAGGTAACAAATTTTTCGCACTTCTGCTGCTCCAATCGCTTAAGCAGAATGGCCTTGTGAAAAAATACTCATACCGTTGTAACCGGTCGAGTTTCTCCTTTCCGACGCAATAGGAATTTTTGGGATAGGTCAATCCGTTCGCGAGATATGGGAGTTTGAAGCTAAGAAATGGTTGAGAAGGCAACAAATATTTCGCACATCTGCTGCTCCAACCGCTTAACCAGAATGGCCTAGGGAAAAAATACACATACCGTTGTAATCGGGCGAGTTTCTACTTTCAGACGCAGCAGGAATTTTTGGGTTTTATCAATCCGTTCGCGAGATATGGGCGTTTGAAGCTAAGAAATAGTTGAGAAGACAACAAATTTTTTGCACTTCTGCTACTCCAAACGCTTAACCAGAATGGCCTAGGGAAAAAATTCACATACCGTTGCAACCGGGCGAGTTTCTACTTTCAGACGCAACTGGAATTTTTGGGTTAGGTCTCTCTGTTCGCGCGATATGGGAGTTTGAAGCCAAGAAATGGTTGAGAAGGCAACAAATATTTCGCACTTCTGCTGCTCCAACCGCTTAACCAGAATGGCCTAGGGAAAAAATACACATACCGTTGTAACCGGACAAGTATCTACTTTCAGACGCGATAGGAATTTTTGGGTTAGGTCAATCCGTTCGCGAGATACGGGAGTTTGAAGCTAAGAAATGGTTGAGATGACAACAAATTTTTCGCACTTCTGCTGCTCCAAACGTTTAACCAGAATGGCCTATGGGAAAAATACACATACCGCTGTAATCGGGCGAGTTTCTACCTTCAGATGCAATAGGAATATTTGGGTTGGGTCAATCCGTTCGCGAGATATGGTAGTTTGAAGCTAAGAAGTGGTTGAGAAGACATCAAATTTTTCGCATTTCTGCTACTCCAAACGCTTAACCAGAATGGCCTAGGGAAAAAATACACATACCGTTGTAATCGGGCGAGTTTCTACTTTCAGACGCAGCAGGAATTTTTGGGTTAGGTCAATCTGTTCGCGAGATATGGGAGTTTGAAGCCAAGAAATGGTTGAGAAGGCAACAAATATTTCGCACTTCTGCTGCTCCAACCGCTTAACCAGAATGACCTAGGGACAAAATACACATGCCGTTGTAACCGGACAAGTATCTACTTTCAGACGCAATAGGAATTTTTGCGTTAGGTCAATCCGTTCGCGAGATACGGGAGTTTAAAGCTAAGAAATGGTTGAGAAGGCAACAAATTTTTCGCACTTCTGATGCTCCAAACGCTTAACCAGAATGGCCTAGGGGAAATATATACATACCGTTGTAATCGGGCGAGTTCCTACGTTCAGACGCAGCAGGAATTTTTGGGTTAGGTCCATCCGTTCGCGAGATATGGGACTTTGAAGCTAAGAAACGGTTTACAAGACAACAAATTTTTCGTACTTCTGCTGCTCCGAACGCTTAACCAGAATAGCCTAGGGAAAAAATACACATACCGTTGTAATCGGGCGAGTTTCTGCTTTCAGATGCAATAGGAATTTTTGGGTTAGGTCAATCCGTTCGCGAGATATGGGAGTTTGAAGCTAAGAAATGATTGAGAAGGCAACACATTTTTCGCAATTCTGTTGCTCCAAACGCTTAACCAGAATGGCCTAGGGAAAAAATACACATACCGTTGTAACCGGACGAGTTTCTTCTTTCAGACGCAATAGGAATTTTTGGGTTAGGACAATCCGTTCGCGAGATACGGGAGTTTGGATCTAAGAAATGGTTGAGAAGGCAACAAATATTTCGCACTTCTGCTGCTCCAACCGCTTAACCAGAATGGCCTAGGGAAAAAATACACATACCGTTGTAATCGGGCGAGTTTCTACTTTCAGACGCAGCAGGAATTTTTGGGTTTTATCAATCCGTTCGCGAGATATGGTAGTTTGAAGCTAAGAAGTGGTTGAGAAGACATCAAATTTTTCGCACTTCTGCTACCCCAAACGCTTAACCAGAATGGCCTAGGGAAAAAATGCACATACCGTTGTAATCGGGCGAGTTTCTACTTTCAGACGCAGCAGGAATTTTTGGGTTAGGTCAATCTGTTCGCGAGATATGGGAGTTTGAAGCCAAGAAATGGTTGAGAAGGCAACAAATATTTCGCACTTCTGCTGCTCCAGCCGCTTAACCAGAATGGCCTAGGGAAAAAATACACATGCCGTTGTAACCGGACAAGTATCTACTTTCAGACGCAATAGGAATTTTTGGGTTAGGTCTATCCGTTCGCGAGATACGGGAGTTTGGAGCTAAGAAATGGTTGAGAAGGCAACAAATTTTTCGCACTTCTGATGCTCCAAACGCTTAACCAGAATGGCCTAGGGGAAATATATACATACCGTTGTAATCGGGCGAGTTTCTACTTTCAGACGCAGCAGGAATTTTTGGGTTAGGTCAATCCGTTCGCGAGATATGGGACTAGGAAGCTAAGAAACGGTTTACAAGACAACAAATTTTTCGTACTTCTGCTGCTCCGAACGCTTAACCAGAATAGCCTAGGGAGAAAATACACATACCGTTGTAACCGGACGAGTTTCTACTTTCAGACGCAATAGGAATTATTGGGTTAGGTCAATCCCTTCGCGAGATATGGGAGTTTGAAGCTAAGAAATGGTTGAGAAGACAACAAATATTTCGCACTTCTGCTGCTCCAAACGTTTAACCAGAATGGCCTAGGGAAAAAATACACATACCTTTGTAACCGGGAGAGTTTCTACTTTCAGACGCAATAGGAATTTTTGGGTTAGGTCAATCCGTTCGCGAGATACGGGAGTTTGAAGCTAAGAAATGGTTGAGAAGGTAACAAATTTTTCGCACTTCTGCTGCTCCAATCGCTTAACCAGAGTGGCCTAGGGAAAAAATACACATACCGTTGTAATCGGGCGAGTTTCTACTTTCAGACGCAGCAGGAATTTTTGGGTTAGATCAATCTGTTCGCGAGATACGGGAGTTTGAAGCGAAGAAATGGTTGAGAAGGTAACAAACTTTTCGCACTTCTGCTGCTCCAATCGCTTAACCAGAATGGCCTAGGGAAAGAATACACATACCGTTGTAACCGGACGAGTTTCTACTTTCAGACGCAATAGGAATTTTTGGGATAGGTCAATCCGTTCGCGAGATATGGGAGTTTAAAGCTAAGAAATTATTGAGAAGGCAACAAATTTCTCGCACTTCCGTTGCTCCAAACGCTTAACCAGATTGGCCTAGGGAAAAAATACACATACCGTTGTAATCGGGCGAGTTTCTGCTTTCAGATGCAATCCGAATTTTTGGGTTAGGTCAATCCGTTCGCGAGATATGGGAGTTTGAAGCTAAGAAATGATTGAGAAGACAACAAATTTTTCGCACTTTTGCTGCTCCAAACGCTTAATCCGAATGGCCTATGGAAAAAATACACATACCGTTGTAATCGAGCGAGTTTCTACTTTCAGACGCAGCAGGAATTTCTGTGTTTGGTCAATCCGCTCGCGAGATATGGGACTTTGAATCTAAGAAATGGTTGACAAGACAACAAATTTTTTGTTCTTCTGCTGCTCCAGTCGCTTAACCAGAATGGCCTTGGGGGAAAATACACATACCGTTGTAATCGGGCGAGTTTCTACTTTCAGACGCAACAGGAATTTCTGGGTTTGGTCTACCCGTGCGCGAGATATGGGACTTTGAAGCTAAGAAATAGTTGAGAAGACAACAAATTTTTCGCACTACTGCTGCTCCGAACGTTTAACCAGAATGGCCTATGGGAAAAATACACGTACCGTTGTAATCGGGCGTGTTTCTACTTTCAGATGCAATAGGAATTTTTGGGATGGGTCAATCCGTTCGCGTCATATGGGAGTTTGAACCTAAGAAATGGTTGAGAAAACAACAAATTTTTCGCAATTCTGCTGCTCCAAACGCTTAACCCGAATGGCCTATGGGAAAAATACACGTACCGTTGTAATCGGGCGTGTTTCTACTTTCAGATGCAATAGGAATTTTTGTGTTTGGTCAATCCGTTCGCGAGATATGGGAGTTTGAAGCTAAGAAATAGTTGAGATGACAACAAATTTTTCGCACTTCTGCTGCTCCAAACGCGTAACCAGGATGGCCTAGGGAAAAAACACACATACCCTTGTAATCGAGCGAGTTTCTACTTTCACACGCAGCATGAATTTCTGTGTTTGGTCAATACGCTCGCTAGATATGAGACTTTGAATCTAAGAAATGGTTGACAAGACAAAAGATTTTTCGCACTTCTGCTGCTCCAAACGCGTAACCAGGATGGCCTAGGCGAGATATACACATACCGTTGTAATCGGGCGAGTTTCTACTCTCAGATGCAATAGGAATTTTTGGGTTAGATCAATCTGTTCGCGAGATATGGGAGTTTGAAGCCAAGAAATGGTTGAGAAGGCAGCAAATATTTCGCTCTTCTGCTGCTCCAATCGCTTAACCAAATTGGCCTAGGGAAAAAAGACACATGCCGTTGTAATCGGGCGAGTTTCGACTTTCAGACGCAGCAGGAATTTTTGGGTTAGGTCAATCCGTTCGCGAGATATGGGACTTTGAAGCTAATAAACGGTTTACAAGACAACAAATTTTTCGTACTTCTGCTGCTCCGAACGCTTAACCAGAATAGCCTAGGGAAAAAATACACATACCGTTGTAACCGGATGAGTTTCTACTTTCAGACGCAATAGGAATTATTGGGTTAGGTCAATCCCTTCGCGAGATATGGGAGTTTGAATCTAAGAAATGGTTGAGAAGGCAACAAATATTTCGCACTTCTGCTGCTCCAACCGCTTAACCAGAATGGCCTAAGGAAGAAATACACATACCTTTGTAACCGGGCGAGTTTCTACTTTCAGACGCAATAGGAATTTCTGGGTTAGGTCAATCCGTTCGCGAGATACGGGAGTTTGAAGCTAAGAAATGGTTGAGAAGGTAACAAATTTTTCGCACTTCTGCTGCTCCAATCGCTTAACCAGAGTGGCCTAGGGAAAAAATACACATACCGTTGTAATCGGGCGAGTTTCTGCTTTCAGGTGCAATAGGAATTTTTGGGTCAGGTCAATCCGTTCGCGAGATATGGGAGTTTGAAGCTAAGAAATGATTGAGAAGGCAACATATTTTTCGCAATTCTGTTGCTCCAAACGCTTAACCAGAATGGCCTAGGGAGAAAATACACATACCGTTGTAATCGAGCGAGTTTCTACTTTCAGACGCAGCAGGAATTTCTGTGTTTGGTCAATCCGCTCGCGAGATATGGGACTTTGAATCTAAGAAATGGTTGACAAGACAACAAATTTTTTGTTCTTCTGCTGCTCCAGTCGCTTAACCAGAATGGCCTTGGGGGAAAATACACATACCGTTGTAATCGGGCGAGTTTCTACTTTCAGACGCAACAGGAATTTCTGGGTTTGGTCTACCCGTGCGCGAGATATGGGACTTTGAAGCTAAGAAATAGTTGAGAAGACAACAAATTTTTCGCACTACTGCTGCTCCGAACGTTTAACCAGAATGGCCTATGGGAAAAATACACGTACCGTTGTAATCGGGCGTGTTTCTACTTTCAGATGCAATAGGAATTTTTGGGATGGGTCAATCCGTTCGCGTCATATGGGAGTTTGAACCTAAGAAATGGTTGAGAAAACAACAAATTTTTCGCAATTCTGCTGCTCCAAACGCTTAACCCGAATGGCCTATGGGAAAAATACACGTACCGTTGTAATCGGGCGTGTTTCTACTTTCAGATGCAATAGGAATTTTTGTGTTTGGTCAATCCGTTCGCGAGATATGGGAGTTTGAAGCTAAGAAATAGTTGAGATGACAACAAATTTTTCGCACTTCTGCTGCTCCAAACGCGTAACCAGGATGGCCTAGGGAAAAAACACACATACCCTTGTAATCGAGCGAGTTTCTACTTTCACACGCAGCATGAATTTCTGTGTTTGGTCAATACGCTCGCTAGATATGAGACTTTGAATCTAAGAAATGGTTGACAAGACAAAAGATTTTTCGCACTTCTGCTGCTCCAAACGCGTAACCAGGATGGCCTAGGCGAGATATACACATACCGTTGTAATCGGGCGAGTTTCTACTCTCAGATGCAATAGGAATTTTTGGGTTAGATCAATCTGTTCGCGAGATATGGGAGTTTGAAGCCAAGAAATGGTTGAGAAGGCAGCAAATATTTCGCTCTTCTGCTGCTCCAATCGCTTAACCAAATTGGCCTAGGGAAAAAAGACACATGCCGTTGTAATCGGGCGAGTTTCGACTTTCAGACGCAGCAGGAATTTTTGGGTTAGGTCAATCCGTTCGCGAGATATGGGACTTTGAAGCTAATAAACGGTTTACAAGACAACAAATTTTTCGTACTTCTGCTGCTCCGAACGCTTAACCAGAATAGCCTAGGGAAAAAATACACATACCGTTGTAACCGGATGAGTTTCTACTTTCAGACGCAATAGGAATTATTGGGTTAGGTCAATCCCTTCGCGAGATATGGGAGTTTGAATCTAAGAAATGGTTGAGAAGGCAACAAATATTTCGCACTTCTGCTGCTCCAACCGCTTAACCAGAATGGCCTAAGGAAGAAATACACATACCTTTGTAACCGGGCGAGTTTCTACTTTCAGACGCAATAGGAATTTCTGGGTTAGGTCAATCCGTTCGCGAGATACGGGAGTTTGAAGCTAAGAAATGGTTGAGAAGGTAACAAATTTTTCGCACTTCTGCTGCTCCAATCGCTTAACCAGAGTGGCCTAGGGAAAAAATACACATACCGTTGTAATCGGGCGAGTTTCTGCTTTCAGGTGCAATAGGAATTTTTGGGTCAGGTCAATCCGTTCGCGAGATATGGGAGTTTGAAGCTAAGAAATGATTGAGAAGGCAACATATTTTTCGCAATTCTGTTGCTCCAAACGCTTAACCAGAATGGCCTAGGGAGAAAATACACATACCATTGTAACCGGACGAGTTTCTACTTTCAGACGCAATAGGAATTTTTGTGTTAGGTCAATCCGTTCGCGAGATACGGGAGTTTGAAGCTAAGAAATGGTTGAGAAGGTAACAAATTTTTCGCACTTCTGCTGCTCCGATCGCTTGACCAGAATGGCCTAGGGAAAGAATACTCATACCGTTGTAACCGGACGACTTTCTTCTTTCAGACGGAATAGGAATTTTTGGGATAGGTCAATCCGTTCGCGAGATACGGGACTTTGAAGCTAAGAAATTGTTGAGAAGACAACAAATTTTTTGCACTTCTGCTACTCCAAACGCTTAACCAGAATGGCCTAGGGAAAAAATACACATACCGTTGCAACCGGGCGAGTTTCTACTTTCAGACGCAGCAGGAATTTTTGGGTTAGGCCTCTCTGTTCGCGAGATATGGGAGTTTGAAGCCAAGAAATGGTTGAGAAGGCAACAAATATTTCGCACTTCTGCTGCTCCAACCGCTTAACCAGAATGGCCTAGGGAAAAAATACACATACCGTTGTAACCGGACAAGTATCTACTTTCAGACGCAATAGGAATTTTTGGGTTAGATCAATCCGTTCGCGAGATACGGGAGTTTGAAGCTAAGAAATGGTTGAGATGACAACAAATTTTTCGCACTTCTGCTGCTCCAAACGTTTAACCAGAATGGCCTAGGGGAAATATATACGTACCGTTGTAATCGGGCGAGTTTCTACTTTCAGACGCAGCAGGAATTTTTGGGTTAGGTCAATCCGTTCGCGAGATACCGGAGTTTGAAGCTAAGAAATGGTTGAGAAGGTAACAAATTTTTCGCACTTCTGCTGCTCTAATCGCTTAATCAGAGTGGCCTAGGGAAAAAATACACATACCGTTGTAATCGGGCGAGTTTCTGCTTTCAGATGCAATAGGAATTTATGGGTTAGGCCTCTCTGTTCGCGAGATATGGGAGTTTGAAGCCAAGAAATGGTTGAGAAGGCAACAAATATTTCGCACTTCTGCTGCTCCAACCGCTTAACCAGAATGGCCTAGGGAAAAAATACACATACCGTTGTAACCGGACAAGTATCTACTTTCAGACGCAATAGGAATTTTTGGGTTAGATCAATCCGTTCGCGAGATACGGGAGTTTGAAGCCAAGAAATGGTTGAGAAGGCAACAAATATTTCGCACTTCTGCTGCTCCAACCGCTTAACCAGAATGGCCTAGGGAAAAAATACACATACCGTTGTAACCGGACAAGTATCTACTTTCAGACGCAATAGGAATTTTTGGGTTAGATCAATCCGTTCGCGAGATACGGGAGTTTGAAGCTAAGAAATGGTTGAGATGACAACAAATTTTTCGCACTTCTGCTGCTCCAAACGTTTAACCAGAATGGCCTAGGGGAAATATATACGTACCGTTGTAATCGGGCGAGTTTCTACTTTCAGACGCAGCAGGAATTTTTGGGTTAGGTCAATCCGTTCGCGAGATACCGGAGTTTGAAGCTAAGAAATGGTTGAGAAGGTAACAAATTTTTCGCACTTCTGCTGCTCTAATCGCTTAATCAGAGTGGCCTAGGGAAAAAATACACATACCGTTGTAATCGGGCGAGTTTCTGCTTTCAGATGCAATAGGAATTTATGGGTTAGGCCTCTCTGTTCGCGAGATATGGGAGTTTGAAGCCAAGAAATGGTTGAGAAGGCAACAAATATTTCGCACTTCTGCTGCTCCAACCGCTTAACCAGAATGGCCTAGGGAAAAAATACACATACCGTTGTAACCGGACAAGTATCTACTTTCAGACGCAATAGGAATTTTTGGGTTAGATCAATCCGTTCGCGAGATACGGGAGTTTGAAGCTAAGAAATGGTTGAGAAGACATCTAATTTTTCGCACTTCTGCTACTCCAAACGCTTAACCAGAATGGCCTAGGGACAAAATACACATACCGTTGTAATCGGGCGAGTTTCTACTTTCAGACGCAGCAGGAATTTTTGTGTTAGGTCAATCTGTTCGCGAGATATGGGAGTTTGAAGCCAAGAAATGGTTGAGAAGGCAACAAATATTTCGCACTTCTGCTGCTCCAACCGCTTAACCAGAATGGCCTAGGGAAAAAATACACATGCCGTTGTAACCGGACAAGTATCTACTTTCAGATGCAATAGGAATTTTTGCATTAGGTCATTCCGTTCGCGAGATACGGGAGTTTGAAGCTAAGAAATGGATGAGAAGGCAACAAATTTTTCGCACTTCTGATGCTCCAAACGCTTAACCAGAATGGCCTAGGGGAAATATATACATACCGTTGTAATCGGGCGAGTTTCTACTTTCAGACGCAGCAGGAATTTTTGGGTTAGGTCAATCCGTTCGCGAGATATGGGACTTTGAAGCTAAGAAACGGTTTACAAGACAACAAATTTTTCGTACTTCTGCTGCTCCTAACGCTTAACCAGAATAGCCTAGGGAGAAAATACACATACCGTTGTAACCGGACGAGTTTCTACTTTCAGACGCAATAGGAATTATTGGGTTAGGTCAATCCGTTCGCGAGATACGGGAGTTTGAAGCTAAGAAATGGTTGAGAAGGTAACAAATTTTTCGCACTTCTGCTGCTCCAATCGCTTAACCAGAATGGCCTAGGGAAAAAATACTCATACCGTTGTAACCGGACGAGTTTCTTCTTTCAGACGCAATAGGAATTTTTGGGATAGGTCAATCCGTTCGCGAGATATGGGAGTTTGAAGCTAAGAAATGGTTGAGAAGGCAACAAATTTTTCGCAATTCTGCTGCTCCAATCGCTTAACCAGATTGGCCTAGGGCAAAAATACACATACCGTTGTAATCGGGCGAGTTTCTACTTTCAGACGCAGCAGGAATTTTTGGGTTTTATCAATCCGTTCGCGAGATATGGGCGTTTGAAGCTAAGAAATGGTTGAGATGACAACAAATTTTTCGCACTTCTGCTGCTCCAAACGTTTAACCAGAATGGCCTATGGGAAAAATACACATACCGCTGTAATCGGGCGAGTTTCTACCTTCAGATGCAATAGGAATTTTTGGGTTGGGTCAATCCGTTCGCGAGATATGGTAGTTTGAAGCTAAGAAGTGGTTGAGAAGACATCAAATTTTTCGCACTTCTGCTACTCCAAACGCTTAACCAGAATGGCCCAGGGAAAAAATACACATACCGTTGTAACCGGGCGAGTTTCTACTTTCAGACGCAGCAGGAATTTTTGGGTTAGGTCAATCTGTTCGCGAGATATGGGAGTTTGAAGCCAAGAAATGGTTGAGAAGGCAACAAATATTTCGCACTTCTGCTGCTCCAACCGCTTAACCAGAATGGCCTAGGGAAAAAATACACATGCCGTTGTAACCGGACAAGTATCTACTTTCAGACGCAATAGGAATTTTTGCGTTAGGTCAATCCGTTCGCGAGATACGGGAGTTTGAAGCTAAGAAATGGTTGAGAAGGCAACAAATTTTTCGCACTTCTGATGCTCCAAACGCTTAACCAGAATGGCCTAGGGGAAATATATACATACCGTTGTAATCGGGCGAGTTTCTACTTTCAGACGCAGCAGGAATCTTTGGGTTAGGTCAATCCGTTCGCGAGATATGGGACTTTGAAGCTAAGAAACGGTTTAGAAGACAACAAATTTTTCGTACTTCTGCTGCTCCGAACGCTTAACCAGAATAGCCTAGGGAAAAAATACACATACCGTTGTAACCGGACGAGTTTCTACTTTCAGACGCAATAGGAATTATTGGGTTAGGTCAATCCCTTCGCGAGATATGGGAGTTTTAAGCTAAGAAATGGTTGAGAAGGCAACAAATATTTCGCACTTCTGCTGCTCCAACCGCTTAACCAGAATGGCCTAGGGAAAAAATACACATACCTTTGTAACCGGGAGAGTTTCTACTTTCAGACGCAATAGGAATTTTTGGGTTATGTCAATCCGTTCGCGTGATATGGGCGTTTGAAGCTAAGAAATAGTTGAGAAGACAACAAATTTTTTGCACCTCTGCTACTCCAAACGCTTAACCAGAATGGCCTAGGGAAAAAATACACATACCGTTGCAACCGGGCGAGTTTCTACTTTCAGACGCAGCAGGAATTTTTGGGTTAGGTCAATCCGTTCGCGAGATATGGGACTTTGAAGCTAAGAAACGGTTTACAAGACAACAAATTTTTCGTACTTCTGCTGCTCCGAACGCTTAACCAGAATAGCCTAGGGAAAAAATACACATACCGTTGTAACCGGACGAGTTTCTACTTTCAGACGCAATAGGAATTATTGGGTTAGGTCAATCCCTTCGCGAGATATGGGAGTTTGAAGCTAAGAAATGATTGAGAAGGCAACACATTTTTCGCAATTCGGTTGCTCCAAACGCTTAACCAGAATGGCCTAGGGAAAAAATACACATACCGTTGTAACCGGACGAGTTTCTACTTTCAGACGCAATAGGAATTTTTGGGTTAGGTCAATCCGTTCGCGAGATACGGGAGTTTGAAGCTAAGAAATGGTTGAGAAGGTAACAAATTTTTCGCACTTCTGCTGCTCCAATCGCTTAACCAGAATGGCCTAGGGAAAAAATACTCATACCGTTGTAACCGGGCGAGTTTCTTCTTTCAGACGCAATAGGAATTTTTGGGATAGGTCAATCCGTTCGCGAGATATGGGAGTTTGAAGCTAAGAAATGGTTGAGAAGGCAACAAATTTTTCGCAATTCTGCTGCTCCAATCGCTTAACCAGATTGGCCTAGGGCAAAAATACACATACCGTTGTAATCGGGCGAGTTTCTACTTTCAGACGCAGCAGGAATTTTTGGGTTTTATCAATCCGTTCGCGAGATATGGGCGCTTGAAGCTAAGAAATGGTTGAGATGACAACAAATTTTTCGCACTTCTGCTGCTCCAAACGTTTAACCAGAATGGCCTATGGGAAAAATACACATACCGCTGTAATCGGGCGAGTTTCTACCTTCAGATGCAATAGGAATTTTTGGGTTGGGTTAATCTGTTCGCGAGATATGGGAGTTTGAAGCCAAGAAATGGTTGAGAAGGCAACAAATATTTCGCACTTCTGCTGCTCCAACCGCTTAACCAGAATGGCCTAGGGAAAAAATACACATGCCGTTGTAACCGGAGAAGTATCTACTTTCAGACGCAATAGGAATTTTTGCGTTAGGTCAATCCGTTCGCGAGATACGGGAGTTTGAAGCTAAGAAATGGTTGAGAAGGCAACAAATTTTTCGCACTTCTGATGCTCCAAACGCTTAACCAGAATGGCCTAGGGGAAATATATACATACCGTTGTAATCGGGCGAGTTTCTACTTTCAGACGCAGCAGGAATTTTTGGGTTAGGTCAATCCGTTCGCGAGATATGGGACTTTGAAGCTAAGAAACGGTTTACAAGACAACAAATTTTTCGTACTTCTGCTGCTCCGAACGCTTAACCAGAATAGCCTAGGGAAAAAATACACATACCGTTGTAACCGCACGAGTTTCTACTTTCAGACGTAATAGGAATTATTGGGTTAGGTCAATCCCTTCGCGAGATATGGGAGTTTGAAGCTAAGAAATGGTTGAGAAGGCAACAAATATTTCGCACTTCTGCTGCTCCAACCGCTTAACCAGAATGTCCTAGGGAAAAAATACACATACCTTTGTAACCGGGAGAGTTTCTACTTTCAGACGCAATAGGAATTTTTGGGTTAGGTCAATCCGTTCGCGAGATACGGGAGTTTGAAGCTAAGAAATGGTTGAGAAGGTAACAAATTTTTCGCACTTCTGCTGCTCCAATCGCTTAATGAGAGTGGCCTAGGGAAAAAATACACATACCGTTGTAATCGGGCGAGTTTCTGCTTTCAGATGCAATAGGAATTTATGGGTTAGGTCAATCCGTTCGCGAGATATGGGAGTTTGAAGCTAAGAAATGATTGAGAAGGCAACACATTTTTCGCAATTCTGTTGCTCCAAACGCTTAACCAGAATGGCCTAGGGAAAAAATACACATACCGTTGTAACCGGACGAGTTTCTACTTTCAGACGCAATAGGAATTTTTGGGTTAGGTCAATCCGTTCGCGAGATACGGGAGTTTGAAGCTAAGAAATGGTTGAGAAGGTAACAAATTTTTCGCACTTCTGCTGCTCCAATCGCTTAACCAGAATGGCCTAGGGAAAAAATACTCATACCGTTGTAACCGGACGAGTTTCTTCTTTCAGACGCAATAGGAATTATTGGGATAGGTCAATCCGTTCGCGAGATATGGGAGTTTGAAGCTAAGAAATGGTTGAGAAGGCAACAAATTTTTCGCAATTCTGCTGCTCCAACCGCTTAACCAGAATGGCCTAGGGAAAAAATACACATACCGTTGTAATCGGGCGAGTTTCTACTTTCAGACGCAGCAGGAATTTTTAGGTTTTATCAATCCGTTCGCGAGATATGGGCGTTTGAAGCTAAGAAATAGTTGAGAAGACAACAAATTTTTTGCACCTCTGCTACTCCAAACGCTTAACCAGAATGGCCTAGGGAAAAAATACACATACCGTTGCAACCGGGCGAGTTTCTACTTTCAGACGCAGCTGGAATTTTTGGGTTAGGTCTCTCTGTTCGCGAGATATGGGAGTTTGAAGCCAAGAAATGGTTGAGATGGCAACAAATATTTCGCACTTCTGCTGCTCCAACCGCTTAACCAGAATGGCCTAGGGAAAAAATACACATGCCGTTGTAACCGGACAAGTATCTACTTTCAGACGCAATAGGAATTTTTGGGTTAGGTCAATCCGTTCGCGAGATACGGGAGTTTGAAGCTAAGAAATGGTTGAGAAGGCAACAAATTTTTCGCACTTCTGCTGCTCCAACCGCTTAACCAGAATGGCCTAGGGAAAAAATACTCATACCGTTGTAACGGGACGAGTTTCTTCTTTCAGACGCAATAGGAATTTAGGGATAGGTCAATCCGTTCGCGAGATATGGGAGTTTGAAGCTAAGAAATGGTTGAGAAGGCAACAAATTTTGCGCAATTCTGCTGCTCCAATCGCTTAACCAGATTGGCCTAGGGCAAAAATACACATACCGTTGTAATCGGGCGAGTTTCTACTTTCAGACGCAGCAGGAATTTTTGGGTTTTATCAATCCGTTCGCGAGATATGGGCGTTTGAAGCTAAGAAATGGTTGAGATGACAACAAATTTTTCGCACTTCTGCTTCTCCAAACGTTTAACCAGAATGGCCTATGGGAAAAATACACATACCGCTGTAATCGGGCGAGTTTCTACCTTCAGATGCAATAGGAATTTTTGGGTTGGGTCAATCCGTTCGCGAGATATGGTAGTTTGAAGCTAAGAAGTGGTTGAGAAGACATCAAATTTTTCGCACTTCAGCTGCTCCAACCGCTTAACCAGAATGGCCTAGGGAAAAAATACACATGCCGTTGTAACCGGACAAGTATCTACTTTCAGACGCAATAGGAATTTTTGCGTTAGGTCAATCCGTTCGCGAGATACGGGAGTTTGAAGCTAAGAAATGGTTGAGAAGGCAACAAATTTTTCGCACTTCTGATGCTCCAAACGCTTAACCAGAATGGCCTAGGGGCAATACATACATACCGTTGTAATCGGGCGAGTTTCTACTTTCAGACGCAGCAGGAATTTTTGGGTTAGGTCAATCCGTTCGCGAGATATGGGACTTTGAAGCTAAGAAACGGTTTACAAGACAACAAATTTTTCGTACTTCTGCTGCTCCGAACGCTTAACCAGAATAGCCTAGGGAAAAAATATACATACCGTTGTAACCGGACGAGTTTCTACTTTCAGACGCAATAGGAATTATTGGGTTGGGTCAATCCGTTCGCGAGATATGGTAGTTTGAAGCTAAGAAGTGGTTGAGAAGACATCAAATTTTTCGCAATTCTGCTACTCCAAACGCTTAACCAGAATGGCCTAGGGGAAATATATACATACCGTTTTAATCGGGCGAGTTTCTACTTTCAGACGCAGCAGGAATTTTTGGGATAGGTCAATCCGTTCGCGAGATATGGGACTTTGAAGCTAAGAAACGGTTTACAAGACAACAAATTTTTCGTACTTCTACTGCTCCGAACGCTTAACCAGAATAGCCTAGGGAAAAAATACACATACCGTTGTAACCGGACGAGTTTCTACTTTCAGACGCAATAGGAATTATTGGGTTAGGTCTATCCCTTCGCGAGATATGGGAGTTTGAAGCTAAGAAATGGTTGAGAAGGCAACAAATATTTCGCACTTCTGCTGCTCCAACCGCTTAACCAGAATGGCCTAGGGAAAAAATACACATACCTCTGTAACCGGGCGAGTTTCTACTTTCAGACGCAATAGGAATTTTTGGGTTAGGTCAATCTGTTCGCGAGATACGGGAGTTTGAAGCTAAGAAATGGTTGAGAAGGTAACAAATTTTTCGCACTTCTGCTGCTCCAATCGCTTAACCAGAATGGCCTAGGGAAAAAATACTCATACCGTTGTAACCGGACGAGTTTCTTCTTTCAGACGCAGCAGGAATTTTTGGGTTAGGTCAATCCGTTCGCGAGATATGGGACTTTGAAGCTAAGAAACGGTTTACAAGACAACAAATTTTTCGTACTTCTGCTGCTCCGAACGCTTAACCAGAATAGCCTAGGGAAAAAATACACATACCGTTGTAACCGGACGAGTTTCTACTTTCAGACGCAATAGGAATTATTGGGTTAGGTCAATCCCTTCGCGAGATATGGGAGTTTGAAGCTAAGAAATGGTTGAGAAGGCAACAAACATTTCGCACTTCTGCTGCTCCAACCGCTTAACCAGAATGGCCTAGGGAAAAAATACACATACCTTTGTAACCGGGAGAGTTTCTACTTTCAGACGCAATAGGAGTTTTTGGGTTAGGTCAATCCGTTCGCGAGATACGGGAGTTTGAAGCTAAGAAATGGTTGAGAAGGTAACAAATTTTTCGCACTTCTGCTGCTCCAATCGCTTAACCAGAGTGGCCTAGGGAAAAAATACACATACCGTTGTAATCGGGCGAGTTTCTGCTTTCAGATGCAATAGGAATTTTTGGGTTAGGTCTATCCGTTCGCGAGATATGGGAGTTTGAAGCTAAGAAATGATTGAGGAGGCAACACCTTTTTCGCAATTCTGTTGCTCCAAACGCTTAACCAGAATGGCCTAGGGAAAAAATACACATACCGTTGTAACCGAACGAGTTTCATCTTTCAGACGCAATAGGAATTTTTGGGATACGTCAATCCGTTCGCGAGATATGGGAGTTTGAAGCTAAGAAATGGTTGAGAAGGCAACAAATATTTCGCACTTCTGCTGCTCCAACCGCTTAACCAGAATGGCCTAGGGAAAAAATACACATACCTTTGTAACCGGGCGAGTTTCTACTTTCAGACGCAATAGGAATTTTTGGGTCAGGTCAATCCGTTCGCGAGATATGGGAGTTTGAAACTAAGAAATGGTTGAGAAGGCAACAAATTTTTCGCACTTCTACTGCTCCAATCGCTTAATCAGATTCGCCTAGGGAAAAAATACACACACCGTTGTAATCGGGCGTGTTTCTACTTTCACACGCAGCAGGAATTTCTGGGTTTGATCTATCCGTTCGCGAGGTATGGGAGTTTGAAGCTAAGAAATAGTAGAGAAGAAAACATATTTTTCGCACTTCTGCTGCTCCAAACGCTTAACCAGAATGACCTAGGGGAAAAATACACATACCGTTGTAATCGGGCGAGTTTCGTCCTTCAGATGCAATAGGAATTTTTGGGTTAGGTCAATCCGTTCGCGAGATATGGGAATTTGAAGCTAAGAAATAGTTGAGAAGACAACAAATTTTTCGCACTTCTGCTGCTCCGAACGCTTAACCAGAATGGCCTAGGGAAAAAATACACATACCGTTGTAACCGGACGAGTTTCTACCTTCAGACGCAATAGGAATTTTTGGGTCAGGTCAATCCGTTCGCGAGATATGGGAGTTTGAAGCTAAGAAATGGTTGAGAAGGCAACAAATTTTTCGCACGTCTGCTGCTCCAATCGCGTAACCAGGATGGCCTAGGGGAAATATACACATACCGTTGTAATCGGGCGAGTTTCTACTTTCAGACGCAGCAGGAATTTTTGGGTTTGCTCAATCCGTTCGCGAGACATGGGAGTTTGAAGCTAAGAAATAGTTGAGAAGGCAACAAATTTTTTGCACTTCTGCTACTCCAAACGCTTAACCAGAATGGCCTAGGGAAAAAATACACATACCGTTGTAACCGGACGAGTTTCTACTTTCAGACGCAATAGGAAACTTTGGGTTAGGTCAATCCGTTCGCTAGATATGGGAGTTTGAAGCTAAGAAATGGTTGAGAAGGCAACAAATTTTTCGCAATTCTGCTGCTCCGAACGCTTAACCAGAACGGCCTAGGGAAAAAATTCACATACCGTTGTAACGGGACGAGTTTCTACTTTCAGACGCAATAGAATTTTTGGGTTAGGTCAATCCGTTCGCGAGATATGGGAGTTTGAAGCTAAGAAATAGTTGTGAAGACAACTTTTTTTTGGCACTTCTGCTGCTCCAAACGCTTAACCAGAATGGCCTAGGGGAAATATATACATACCGTTGTAATCGTGCGAGTTTCTACTTTCAGACGCAGCAGGAATTTTTGGGTTAGGTCAATCCGTTCGCAAGATATGGGATTTTGAAGCTAAGAAATGGTTGACAAGACAACAAATTTTTCGCACGTCTGCTGCTCCAATCGCGTAACCAGATTGGCCTAGGGAAAAAATACACATACCGTTGTAATCGGGCGAGTTTCTACTTTCAGACGCAGCAGGAATTTTTGGGTTAGGTCAATCGGTTCGCGAGATATGGGAGTTTGAAGCTAAGAAGTGATTGAGAAGGCAACAAATTTTTCGCAATTCTGTTGCTCCAAACGCTTAACCAGAATGGCCTAGGGAAGAAATACAAATACCGTTGTAATCGGGCGAGTTTCTACTTTCACACGCAGCAGGAATTTTTGGGTTAGGTCTATCTGTTCGCGAGATATGGGACTTTGAAGCCAAGAAATGGTTGAGAAGGCAACAAATATTTCGCACTTCTGCTGCTCCAACCGCTTAACCAGAATGGCCTACGGAAAAAATACACATACCGTTGTAACCGGACAAGTATCTACTTTCAGACGCAATAGGAATTTTTGGCTTAGGTCAATCCGTTCGCGAGATACGGTTGTTTGAAGCTAAGAAATGGTTGAGAAGGCAACAAATTTTTCGCACTTCTGCTGCTCCAATCGCTTAACCAGATTGGCCTAGGGACAAAATACACATACCGTTGTAATCGGGCGAGTTTCTACTTTCAGATGCAATAGGAATTTTTGGGTTCGGTCAATCCGTTCGCGAGATATGGGAGTTTGAAGCCAAGAAATGGTTGAGATGGTAACAAATTTTTCGCACTTCTGCTGCTCCAATCGCTTAACCAGATTGGCCTAGGGAAAAAATACACATACCGTTGTAATCGGGCGAGTTTCTACTTTCAGACGCAGCAGGAATTTTTGGGTTTGCTCAATCCGTTCGCGAGACATGGGAGTTTGAAGCTAAGAAATAGTTGAGAAGACAACAAATTTTTTGCACTTCTGCTACGCCAAACGCTTAACCAGAATGGCCTAGGGAAAAAATACACATACCGTTGTAATCGGGCGAGTTTCTACTTTCAGACGCAGCAGGAATTTCTGGGTTTGGTCTATTCGTTTGCGAGATATGGGACTTTGAAGCTAAGATATAGTTCAGAAGACAACAAATTTTTCGCACTTCTACTGCTCCAAACGTTTAACCAGAATGGCCTACGGGAAAAATACACATACCGTTGGAATCGGGCGAGTTTCTACTTTCCGATGCAAGAGGAATTTTTGGGTTGGGTCAATCCGTTCGCGACACATGGGAGTTTGAAGCCAAGAAATGGTTGAGAAGGCAACAAATATTTCGCACTTCTGCTGCTCCAACCGCTTAACCAGAATGGCCTACGGAAAAAATACACATACCGTTGTAACCGGACAAGTATCTACTTTCAGACGCAATAGGAATTTTTGGCTTAGGTCAATCCGTTCGCGAGATACGGTTGTTTGAAGCTAAGAAATGGTTGAGAAGGCATCAAATTTTTCGCACTTCTGCTGCTCCAATCGCTTAACCAGATTGGCCTAGGGACAAAATACACATACCGTTGTAATCGGGCGAGTTTCTACTTTCAGACGCAGCAGGAATTTTTGGGTTTGCTCAATCCGTTCGCGAGACATGGGAGTTTGAAGCTAAGAAATAGTTGAGAAGACAACAAATTTTTTGCACTTCTGCTACGCCAAACGCTTAACCAGACTGGCCTAGGGGAAATATATACATACCGTTGTAATCGGGCGAGTTTCTACTTTCAGAAGCAGCAGGAATTTTTGGGTTAGGTCAATCCGTTCGCTAGATATGGGACTTTGAAGCTAAGAAATGGTTGACAAGACAACAAATTTTTTGTTCTTCTGCTGCTCCAGTCGCTTAACCAGAATGTCCTTGGGGGAAAATACACATACCGCTGTAATCGTGCGAGTTTCTACTTTCAGATGCAATAGGAATTTTTGGGTTAGGTCAATCCGTTCGCGAGGTATGGGACTTTGAACCTAAGAAATGGTTGAGAAGACAACAAATTTTTCGCACTTCTGCTGCTCCAATTGCGTAACCAGGATGGCCTAGGGGAGATACACACATACCGTTGTAATCGGGCGAGTTTCTACTTTCAGAGGCAGCAGGAATTTTTGGGTTTGCTCAATCCGTTCGCGAGATATGGGAGTTTGAAGCTAAGAAATAGTTGAGAAGGCGACAAATTTTTCGCAATTCTGCTGCTCCAATCGCTTAACCAGATTGGCCTAGGGAAAAAATACACATACCGTTGTAATCGGTCAAGTTCCTTCTTTCATACGCAGCAGGAATTTTTGGGTTAGGTCAATCTGTTCGCGAGATATGCGAGTTTGAAGCCAAGAAATGGTTGAGAAGGCTACAAATTTTTCGCACTTCTGCTGCTCCAATCGCTTAACCAGATTGGCCTATGGGAAAAATACACATACCGTTGTAATCGGGCGAGTTTCTACTTTCAGACGCAGCAGGAATTTTTGGGTTAGGTCAATCTGTTCGCGAGATATGGGAGTTTGAAGCCAAGAAATGGTTGAGAAAGCAACATATATTTCGCAATTCTGCTGCTCCAATCGCTTAACCAGATTGGCCTAGGGAAAAAATACACATACCGTTGTAATCGGGCGAGTTTCTACTATCAGACGCAGCAGGAATTTTTGGGTTAGGTCAATCTATTTGCGAGATATGGGAGTTTAAAGCCAAGAAATGGTTGAGAAGGCAACAAATATTTCGCAATTCTGCTGCTCCAACCGCTGAACCAGAATGGCCTAGGGAAAAAATACACATACCGTTGTAACCGGACGAGTTTCTACTTTCAGACGCAATAGGAGTTTTTGGGTTAGGTCAATCCGTTCGCAAGATACGGGAGTTTGAAGCTAAGAAATGGTTGAGAAGGTAACAAATTTTTCGCAATTCTGCTGCTCCGAACGCTTAACCAGAATGGCCTAGGGAAAAAATTCATATACCGTTGTAACGGGACGAGTTTCTACTTTCAGACGCAATAGAATTTTTGGGTTAGGTCAATCCGTTCGCGAGATATGGAAGTTTGAAGCCAAGAAATGATTGAGAAGGCAACAAATTTTTCGCACTTCTGCTGCTCCGAACGCTTAACCAGAATGGGCTAGGGAGAAAATACTCATACCGTTATAATCGGGCTAGTCTCTACTTTCATACGCAGCAGGAATTTCTGGGTTTGGTCAATCCGTTCGCGAGATATGGGACTTTGAAGCTAAGAAATGGTTTAGAAGACAACAAATTTTTTGCAATTCTGCTGCTCCAATCGCTTAACCAGAATGGCCTAGGGAAAAAATACACATACCGTTGTAATCGGGCGAGTGTCTACTTTCAGATGCATTAGGAATTTTTGGGTTAGGTCAATCCGTTCGCGAGATATGGGAGTTTGAAGCTACGAAGTGATTGAGAAGGCAACAAATTTTTCGCCCTTCTGTCGCTCCAAACGCTTAACCAGAATGGCCTAGGGGGAAAATACACATACCGTTGTAATCGGGCGAGTTTCTACTTTCAGATGCAATAGGAATTTTTGGGTTAGGTCAATCTGTTCGCGAGATATGGGAGTTTGAAGCCAAGAAATGGTTGAGAAGGCAACAAATATTTCGCAATTCTGCTGCTCCACTCGCTTAACCAGATTGGCCTTGGGAGAAAATACACATACCGTTGTAATCGGGCGAGTTTCTACTTTCATACGCAGCAGGAATTTCTGGGTTTGGTCTATCCGTTCGCGAGATATGGGACTTTGAAGCTAAGAAATGGTTTAGAAGACAACAAATTTTTTGCAATTCTGCTGCTCCAAACGCTTAACCACAATGGCCTAGGGGAAAAATACACATACCGTTGTAATCGGGCGAGTTTCTTCTTTCAGATGCAATAGGAATTTTAGGGTTAGGTCAATCTGTTCGCGAGATATGGGAGTTTGAAGCTAAGAAATGGTTGAGAAGGCAACAAATTTTTCGCACTTCTGCTGCTCCAAACGCTTAACCAGAATGGCCTACGGGAAAAATACACATAGCGTTGGATTCGGGCGAGTTTCTACTTTCCGATGCAAGAGGAATTTTTGGGTTGGGTCAATCCGTTCGCGACACATGGGAGTTTGAGCTAAGAAATGTTTGAGAAGACAACAAATTTTTCGCACTTCTGCTGCTCCAAACGCTTAACCAGACTGGCCTAGGGGAAATATATACATACCGTTGTAATCGGGCGAGTTTCTACTTTCAGAAGCAGCAGGAATTTTTGGGTTAGGTCAATCCGTTCGCTAGATATGGGACTTTGAAGCTAAGAAATGGTTGACAAGACAACAAATTTTTTGTTCTTCTGCTGCTCCAGTCGCTTAACCAGAATGTCCTAGGGGGAAAATACACATACCGCTGTAATCGTGCGAGTTTCTACTTTCAGATGCAATAGGAATTTTTGGGTTAGGTCAATCCGTTCGCGAGGTGTGGGACTTTGAACCTAAGAAATGGTTGAGAAGACAACAAATTTTTCGCACTTCTGCTGCTCCAATTGCGTAACCAGGATGGCCTAGGGGAGATACACACATACCGTTGTAATCGGGCGAGTTTCTACTTTCAGAGGCAGCAGGAATTTTTGGGTTAGGTCAATCTGTTCGCGAGATATGCGAGTTTGAAGCCAAGAAATGGTTGAGAAGGCTACAAATTTTTCGCACTTCTGCTGCTCCAATCGCTTAACCAGATTGGCCTATGGGAAAAATACACATACTGTTGTAATCGGGCGAGTTTCTACTTTCAGACGCAGCAGGAATTTTTGGGTTAGGTCAATCTGTTCGCGAGATATGGGAGTTTGAAGCCAAGAAATGGTTGAGAAGGCAACATATATTTCGCAATTCTGCTGCTCCAATCGCTTAACCAGATTGGCCTAGGGAAAAAATACACATACCGTTGTAATCGGGCGAGTTTCTACTTTCAGACGCAGCAGGAATTTTTGGGTTAGGTCAATCTATTTGCGAGATATGGGAGTTTAAAGCCAAGAAATGGTTGAGAAGGCAACAAATATTTCGCAATTCTGCTGCTCCAACCGCTGAACCAGAATGGCCTAGGGAAAAAATACACATACCGTTGTAACCGGACGAGTTTCTACTTTCAGACGCAATAGGAGTTTTTGGGTTAGGTCAATCCGTTCGCAAGATACGGGAGTTTGAAGCTAAGAAATGGTTGAGAAGGTAACAAATTTTTCGCAATTCTGCTGCTCCGAACGCTTAACCAGAATGGCCTCGGGAAAAAATTCACATACCGTTGTAACGGGACGAGTTTCTACTTTCAGACGCAATAGAATTTTTGGGTTAGGTCAATCCGTTCGCGAGATATGGGAGTTTGAAGCTACGAAGTGATTGAGAAGGCAACAAATTTTTCGCCCTTCTGTCGCTCCAAACGCTTAACCAGAATGGCCTAGGGGGAAAATACACATACCGTTGTAATCGGGCGAGTTTCTACTTTCAGATGCAATAGGAATTTTTGGGTTAGGTCAATCTGTTCGCGAGATATGGGAGTTTGAAGCCAAGAAATGGTTGAGAAGGCAACAAATATTTCGCAATTCTGCTGCTCCACTCGCTTAACCAGATTGGCCTTGGGAGAAAATACACATACCGTTGTAATCGGGCGAGTTTCTACTTTCATACGCAGCAGGAATTTCTGGGTTTGGTCTATCCGTTCGCGAGATATGGGACTTTGAAGCTAAGAAATGGTTTAGAAGACAACAAATTTTTTGCAATTCTGCTGCTCCAAACGCTTAACCACAATGGCCTAGGGGAAAAATACACATACCGTTGTAATCGGGCGAGTTTCTTCTTTCAGATGCAATAGGAATTTTAGGGTTAGGTCAATCTGTTCGCGAGATATGGGAGTTTGAAGCTAAGAAATGGTTGAGAAGGCAACAAATTTTTCGCACTTCTGCTGCTCCAAACGCTTAACCAGAATGGCCTATGGGAAAAATACACATACCGTTGTAATCGGGCGAGTTTCTACTTTCAGACGCAGCAGGAATTTTTGGGTTAGGTCAATCTGTTCGCGAGATATGGGAGTTTGAAGCCAAGACATGGTTGAGAAGGCTACAAATTTTTCGCACTTCTGCTGCTCCAATCGCTTAACCAGATTGGCCTAGGGAAAAAATACACATACCGTTGTAGCCGGACGAGTTTCTACTTTCAGACGCAACAGGAATTTTTGGGTTAGGTCACTCCGTTCGCGAGATACGGGAGTTTGAAGCTAAGAAATGGTTGAGAAGGTAACAAATTTTTCGCAATTCTGCTGCTGCAATCGCCTAACCAGAATGGCGTAGGGAAAAAATACACATACCGTTTAAATCGGGCGAGTTTCTACTTTCAGATGCAATAGGAATTTTTGGGTTAGGTCAATCCGTTCGCGAGATATGGGAGTTTGAAGCTAAGTGATTGAGAAGGCAACAAATTTTTCGCACTTCTGTTGCTCCAAACGCTTAACCAGAATGGCCTAGGGGGAAAATACACATACCGTTGCATTCGGGCGAGTTTCTTCTTTCAGATGCAATAGGAATTTTTGGGTTCGGTCAATCCGTTCCCGAGATATGGGAGATTGAAGCTAAGAAATGGTTGAGAAGACAACAAATTTTTCGCAATTCTGCTGCTCCGAACGCTTAACCAGAATGGCCTAGGGAAAAAATACACATACCGTTGTAATCGGGCGAGTTTCTACCTTCAGATGCAATAGGAATTTTTGGATTAGGTCAATCCGTTCGCGAGATATGGGAGTTTGAAGCTAAGAAATGGTTGAGAAGACAACAAATTTTTCGCACTTCTGCTGCTCCGAACGCTTAACCAGAATGGCCTAGGGAAAAAATTCACATACCGTTGTAACGGGACGAGTTTCTACTTTCAGACGCAATAGAACTTTTGGGTTAGGTCAATCCGTTCGCGAGATTTGGGAGTTTGAAGCTAAGAAATGGTTGAGAAGGCAACAAATTTTTCGCACTTCTGCTGCTCCAAACGCTTAACCAGAATGGCCTAGGGGAAAAATACACATACCGTTGTAATCGGGCGAGTTTCTACCTTCAGATGCAATAGGAATTTTTGGGATAGGTCAATCCGTTCGCGAAATATGGGAGTTTGAAGCTAAGAAATGGTTGAGAAGACAACAAATTTTTCGTATTTCTGCTGCTCCGAACGCTTAACCAGAATGGCCTAGGGGAAAAATACACATACCGTTGTAATCGGGCGAGTTTCTACTTTCAGATGCAATAGGAATTTTTGGGTTAGGTCAATCTGTTCGCGAGATATGGGAGTTTGAAGCCAAGAAATGGTTGAGAAGGCAACAAATATTTCGCAATTCTGCTGCTCCACTCGCTTAACCAGATTGGCCTTGGGAGAAAATACACATACCGTTGTAATCGGGCGAGTTTCTACTTTCATACGCAGCAGGAATTTCTGGGTTTGGTCTATCCGTTCGCGAGATATGGGACTTTGAAGCTAAGAAATGGTTTAGAAGACAACAAATTTTTTGCAATTCTGCTGCTCCAAACGCTTAACCACAATGGCCTAGGGGAAAAATACACATACCGTTGTAATCGGGCGAGTTTCTTCTTTCAGATGCAATAGGAATTTTAGGGTTAGGTCAATCTGTTCGCGAGATATGGGAGTTTGAAGCTAAGAAATGGTTGAGAAGGCAACAAATTTTTCGCACTTCTGCTGCTCCAAACGCTTAACCAGAATGGCCTACGGGAAAAATACACATAGCGTTGGATTCGGGCGAGTTTCTACTTTCCGATGCAAGAGGAATTTTTGGGTTGGGTCAATCCGTTCGCGACACATGGGAGTTTGAAGCTAAGAAATGTTTGAGAAGACAACAAATTTTTCGCACTTCTGCTGCTCCAAACGCTTAACCAGACTGGCCTAGGGGAAATATATACATACCGTTGTAATCGGGCGAGTTTCTACTTTCAGAAGCAGCAGGAATTTTTGGGTTAGGTCAATCCGTTCGCTAGATATGGGACTTTGAAGCTAAGAAATGGTTGACAAGACAACAAATTTTTTGTTCTTCTGCTGCTCCAGTCGCTTAACCAGATTGGCCTATGGGAAAAATACACATACCGTTGTAATCGGGCGAGTTTCTACTTTCAGACGCAGCAGGAATTTTTGGGTTAGGTCAATCTGTTCGCGAGATATGGGAGTTTGAAGCCAAGAAATGGTTGAGAAGGCAACATATATTTCGCAATTCTGCTGCTCCAATCGCTTAACCAGATTGGCCTAGGGAAAAAATACACATACCGTTGTAATCGGGCGAGTTTCTACTTTCAGACGCAGCAGGAATTTTTGGGTTAGGTCAATCTATTTGCGAGATATGGGAGTTTAAAGCCAAGAAATGGTTGAGAAGGCAACAAATATTTCGCAATTCTGCTGCTCCAACCGCTGAACCAGAATGGCCTAGGGAAAAAATACACATACCGTTGTAACCGGACGAGTTTCTACTTTCAGACGCAATAGGAGTTTTTGGGTTAGGTCAATCCGTTCGCAAGATACGGGAGTTTGAAGCTAAGAAATGGTTGAGAAGGTAACAAATTTTTCGCAATTCTGCTGCTCCGAACGCTTAACCAGAATGGCCTAGGGAAAAAATTCACATACCGTTGTAACGGGACGAGTTTCTACTTTCAGACGCAATAGAATTTTTGGGTTAGGTCAATCCGTTCGCGAGATATGGGAGTTTGAAGCTACGAAGTGATTGAGAAGGCAACAAATTTTTCGCCCTTCTGTCGCTCCAAACGCTTAACCAGAATGGCCTAGGGGGAAAATACACATACCGTTGTAATCGGGCGAGTTTCTACTTTCAGACGCAGCAGGAATTTTTGGGTTAGGTCAATCTATTTGCGAGATATGGGAGTTTAAAGCCAAGAAATGGTTGAGAAGGCAACAAATATTTCGCAATTCTGCTGCTCCAACCGCTGAACCAGAATGGCCTAGGGAAAAAATACACATACCGTTGTAACCGGACGAGTTTCTACTTTCAGACGCAATAGGAATTTTTGGGTTAGGTCACTCCGTTCGCGAGATACGGGAGTTTGAAGCTAAGAAATGGTTGAGAAGGTAACAAATTTTTCGCAATTCTGCTGCTGCAATCGCCTAACCAGAATGGCCTAGGGAAAAAATACACATACCGTTTAAATCGGGCGAGTTTCTACTTTCAGATGCAATAGGAATTTTTGGGTTAGGTCAATCCGTTCGCGAGATATGGGAGTTTGAAGCTAAGTGATTGAGAAGGCAACAAATTTTTCGCACTTCTGTTGCTCCAAACGCTTAACCAGAATGGCCTAGGGGGAAAATACACATACCGTTGCATTCGGGCGAGTTTCTTCTTTCAGATGCAATAGGAATTTTTGGGTTCGGTCAATCCGTTCCCGAGATATGGGAGATTGAAGCTAAGAAATGGTTGAGAAGACAACAAATTTTTCGCAATTCTGCTGCTCCGAACGCTTAACCAGAATGGCCTAGGGAAAAAATACACATACCGTTGTAATCGGGCGAGTTTCTACCTTCAGATGCAATAGGAATTTTTGGATTAGGTCAATCCGTTCGCGAGATATGGGAGTTTGAAGCTAAGAAATGGTTGAGAAGACAACAAATTTTTCGCACTTCTGCTGCTCCGAACGCTTAACCAGAATGGCCTAGGGAAAAAATTCACATACCGTTGTAACGGGACGAGTTTCTACTTTCAGACGCAATAGAACTTTTGGGTTAGGTCAATCCGTTCGCGAGATTTGGGAGTTTGAAGCTAAGAAATGGTTGAGAAGGCAACAAATTTTTCGCACTTCTGCTGCTCCAATCGCTTAACCAGAATGGCCTAGGGGAAAAATACACATACCGTTGTAATCGGGCGAGTTTCTACCTTCAGATGCAATAGGAATTTTTGGGATAGGTCAATCCGTTCGCGAAATATGGGAGTTTGAAGCTAAGAAATGGTTGAGAAGACAACAAATTTTTCGTATTTCTGCTGCTCCGAACGCTTAACCAGAATGGCCTAGGGAGAAAATACTCATACCGTTGTAATCGGGCTAGTTTCTACTTTCATACGCAGCAGGAATTTCTGGGTTTGGCCAATCCGTTCGCGAGATATGGGACTTTGAAGCTAAGAAATGGTTTAGAACACAACAAATTTTTTGCAATTCTGCTGCTCCAATCGCTTAACCAGATTGGCCTAGGGGAAAAATACACATACCGTTGTAATCGGGCGAGTTTCTACTTTCAGATGCAATAGGAATTTTTGGGTTAGGTCAATCTGTTTGCGAGATATGGGAGTTTAAAGCCAAGAAATGGTTGAGAAGGCAACAAATATTTCGCACTTGTGCTGCTCCAACCGCTGAACCAGAATGGCCTAGGGAAAAAATAAACATACCGTTGTAACCGGACGAGTTTCTACTTTCAGACCCAATAGGAATTTTTGGGTTAGGTCAATCCGTTCGCGAGATACGGGAGTTTAAAGCTAAGAAATGGTTGAGGAGGTAACAAATTTTTCGCAATTCTGCTGCTGCAATCGCCTAACCAGAATGGCCTAGGGAAAAAATACACATACCGTTGTAATCGGGCGAGTTTCTACTTTCAGATACAATAGGAATTTTTGGGTTAAGTCAATCCGTTCGCGAGATATGGGAGTTTGAAGCTAAGAAGTGATTGAGAAGGCAACAAATTTTTCGCACTTCTGTTGCTCCAAACGCTTAACCAGAATGGCCTAGGGGGAAAATGCACATACCGTTGTAATCGGGCGAGTTTCTACTTTCAGATGCAATAGGAATTTTTGGGTTCGGTCAATCCGTTCGCGAAATATGGGAGTTTGAATCTAAGAAATGGTTGAGAAGACAACAAATTTTTCGTATTTCTGCTGCTCCGAACGCTTAACCAGAATGGCCTAGGGAGAAAATACTCATACCGTTGTAATCGGGCTAGTTTCTACTTTCATACGCAGCAGGAATTTCTGGGTTTGGCCAATCCGTTCGCGAGATATGGGACTTTGAAGCTAAGAAATGGTTTAGAAGACAACAAATTTTTTGCAATTCTGCTGCTCCAATCGCTTAACCAGAATGGCCTAGGGAAAAAATACACATACCGTTGTAATCGGGCGAGTTTCTACTTTCAGATACAATAGGAATTTTTGGGTTAGGTCAATCCGTTCGCGAGATATGGGAGTTTGAAGCTAAGAAGTGATTGATAAGGCAACAAATTTTTCGCACTTCTGTTGCTCCAAACGCTTAACCAGAATGGCCTAGGGGGAAAATACACATACCGTTGTAATCGGGCGAGTTTCTACTTTCAGATGCAATAGGAATTTTTGGGTTCGGTCAATCCGTTCGCGAGATATGGGAGTTTGAAGCCAAGAAATAGTAGAGAAGACACCAAATTTTTCGCACTTCTGCTGCTCCAAACGCTTAACCAGAATGGCCTAGGGGAAAAATACACATACCGTTGTAATCGGGCGGGTTTCTACCTTCAGATGCAATAAGAATTTTTGCGTTAGGTCAATCCGTTCGCGAGATATGGGAGTTTAAAGCTAAGAAATGAGTGAGAAGACAACAAATTTTTCGCATTTCTGCTGCTCCAAACGCTTGACCAGAATGGCCTAGGGAAAAAATACACATACCGTTGTAATCGGGCGAGTTTCTACTTTCAGACGCAGCAGGAATTTTTGGGTTAGGTCAATCTGTTCGCGAGATATGGGAGTTTGAAGCCTAGAAGTGATTGAGAAGGCAACAAATATTTCGCAATTCTGCTGCTCCAAACGCTTAACCAGAATGGCCCAGGGAAAAAATACACATACCGTTGTAATCGGGCGACTTTCTACTTTCAGACGCAGCAGGAATTTTTGGGTTAGGTCAATCTGTTCGCGAGATATGGGAGTTTGAAGCCAAGAAATGGTTGAGAAGGCAACAAATATTTCGCAATTCTGCTGCTCCAATCGCTTAACCAGATTGGCCTAGGGAGAAAATACACATACCGTTGTAATCGGGCGAGTTTCTACTTTCATACGCAGCAGGAATTTCTGGGTTTGGTCAATCCGTTCGCGAGATATGGGACTTTGAAGCTAAGAAATGGTTTAGAAGACAACAAATTTTTTGCAATTCTGCTGCTCCAAACGCTTAACCACAATGGCCTAGGGGAAAAATACACATACCGTTGCAATCGGGCGAGTTTCTTCTTTCAGATGCAATAGGAATTTTAGGGTTAGGTAAATCTGTTCGCGAGATATGGGAGTTTGAAGCCAAGAAATGGTTGAGAAGGCAACAAATTTTTCCCACTTCTGCTGCTCCAATCGCTTAACCAGATTGGCCTATGGGAAAAATACACATACCGTTGTAATCGGGCGAGTTTCTACTTTCAGACGCAGCAGGAATTTTTGGGTTAGGTCAATCTGTTCGCGAGATATGGGAGTTTGAAGCCAAGAAATGGTTGAGAAGGCAACAAATTTTTCGCACTTCTGCTGCTCCGAACGCTTAACCAGAATGGCCTAGGGAGAAAATACTCATACCGTTGTAATCGGGCTAGTCTCTACTTTCATACGCAGCAGGAATTTCTGGGTTTGGTCAATCCGTTCGCGAGATATGGGACTTTGAAGCTAAGAAATGGTTTAGAAGACAACAAATTTTTTGCAATTCTGCTGCTCCAATCGCTTAACCAGAATGGCCTAGGGAAAAAATACACATACCGTTGTAATCGGGCGAGTGTCTACTTTCAGATGCATTAGGAATTTTTGGGTTAGGTCAATCCGTTCGCGAGATATGGGAGTTTGAAGCTAAGAAGTGATTGAGAAGGCAACAAATTTTTCGCCCTTCTGTCGCTCCAAACGCTTAACCAGAATGGCCTAGGGGGAAAATACACATACCGTTGTAATCGGGCGAGTTTCTACTTTCAGATGCAATAGGAATTTTTGGGTTAGGTCAATCTGTTCGCGAGATATGGGAGTTTGAAGCCAAGAAATGGTTGAGAAGGCAACAAATATTTCGCAATTCTGCTGCTCCACTCGCTTAACCAGATTGGCCTTGGGAGAAAATACACATACCGTTGTAATCGGGCGAGTTTCTACTTTCATACGCAGCAGGAATTTCTGGGTTTGGTCTATCCGTTCGCGAGATATGGGACTTTGAAGCTAAGAAATGGTTTAGAAGACAACAAATTTTTTGCAATTCTGCTGCTCCAAACGCTTAACCACAATGGCCTAGGGGAAAAATACACATACCGTTGTAATCGGGCGAGTTTCTTCTTTCAGATGCAATAGGAATTTTAGGGTTAGGTCAATCCGTTCGCGAGATATGGGAGTTTGAAGCTAAGAAGCGATTGAGAAGGCAACAAATTTTTCACACTTCTGTTGCTCCAAACGCTTAACCAGAATGGCCTAGGGGGAAAATACACATACCGTTGCATTCGGGCGAGTTTCTTCTTTCAGATGCAATAGGAATTTTTGGGTTCCGTCAATCCGTTCCCGAGATATGGGAGTTTGAAGCTAAGAAATGGTTGAGAAGACAACAAATTTTTCGCAATTCTGCTGCTCCGAACGCTTAACCAGAATGGCCTAGGGAAAAAATACACATACCGTTGTAATCGGGCGAGTTTCTACCTTCAGATGCAATAGGAATTTTTGGGTTAGGTCAATCCGTTCGCGAGATATGGGAGTTTGAAGCTAAGAAATGGTTGAGAAGACAACAAATTTTTCGCACTTCTGCTGCTCCAAACGCTTAACCAGAATGGCCTAGGGAAAAAATTCACATACCGTTGTAACGGGACGAGTTTCTACTTTCAGACGCAATAGAACTTTTGGGTTAGGTCAATCCGTTCGCGAGATTTGGGAGTTTGAAGCTAAGAAATGGTTGAGAAGGCAACAAATTTTTCGCACTTCTGCTGCTCCAAACGCTTAACCAGAATGGCCTAGGGGAAAAATACATATACCGTTGTAATCGGGCGAGTTTCTACCTTCAGATGCAATAGGAATTTTTGGGATAGGTCAATCCGTTCGCGAAATATGGGAGTTTGAAGCTAAGAAATGGTTGAGAAGACAACAAATTTTTCGTATTTCTGCTGCTCCGAACGCTTAACCAGAATGGCCTAGGGAGAAAATACTCATACCGTTGTAATCGGGCTAGTTTCTACTTTCATACGCAGCAGGAATTTCTGGGTTTGGCCAATCCGTTCGCGAGATATGGGACTTTGAAGCTAAGAAATGGTTTAGAAGACAACAAATTTTTTGCAATTTTGCAGCTCCAATCGCTTAACCAGATTGGCCTAGGGGAAAAATACACATACCGTTGTAATCGGGCGAGTTTCTACTTTCAGATGCAATAGGAATTTTTGGGTTAGGTCAATCTGTTTGCGAGATACGGGAGTTTAAAGCCAAGAAATGGTTGAGAAGGCAACAAATATTTCGCACTTGTGCTGCTCCAACCGCTGAACCAGAATGGCCTAGGGAAAAAATAAACATACCGTTGTAACCGGACGAGTTTCTACTTTCAGACCCAATAGGAATTTTTGGGTTAGGTCAATCCGTTCGCGAGATACGGGAGTTTAAAGCTAAGAAATGGTTGAGAAGGTAACAAATTTTTCGCAATTCTGCTGCTGCAATCGCCTAACCAGAATGGCCTAGGGAAAAAATACACATACCGTTGTAATCGGGCGAGTTTCTACTTTCAGATACAATAGGAATTTTTGGGCTAGGTCAATCCGTTCGCGAGATATGGGAGTTTGAAGCTAAGAAGTGATTGAGAAGGCAACAAATTTTTCGCACTTCTGTTGCTCCAAACGCTTAACCAGAATGGCCTAGGGGGAAAATACACATACCGTTGTAATCGGGCGAGTTTCTACTTTCAGATGCAATAGGAATTTTTGGGTTCGGTCAATCCGTTCGCGAAATATGGGAGTTTGAAGCTAAGAAATGGTTGAGAAGACAACAAATTTTTCGTATTTCTGCTGCTCCGAACGCTTAACCAGAATGGCCTAGGGAGAAAATACTCATACCGTTGTAATCGGGCTAGTTTCTACTTTCATACGCAGCAGGAATTTCTGGGTTTGGCCAATCCGTTCGCGAGATATGGGACTTTGAAGCTAAGAAATGGTTTAGAAGACAACAAATTTTTTGCAATTCTGCTGCTCCAATCGCTTAACCAGATTGGCCTAGGGGAAAAATAAACATACCGTTGTAATCGGGCGAGTTTCTACTTTCAGATGCAATAGGAATTTTTGGGTTAGGTCAATCTGTTTGCGAGATATGGTAGTTTAAAGCCAAGAAATGGTTGAGAAGGCAACAAATATTTCGCACTTGTGCTGCTCCAACCGCTGAACCAGAATGGCCTAGGGAAAAAATAAACATACCGTTGTAACCGGACGAGTTTCTACTTTCAGACCCAATAGGAATTTTTGGGTTAGGTCAATCCGTTCGCGAGATACGGGAGTTTAAAGCTAAGAAATGGTTGAGAAGGTAACAAATTTTTCGCAATTCTGCTGCTGCAATCGCCTAACCAGAATGGCCTAGGGAAAAAATACACATACCGTTGTAATCGGGCGAGTTTCTACTTTCAGATACAATAGGAATTTTTGGGTTAGGTCAATCCGTTCGCGAGATATGGGAGTTTGAAGCTAAGAAGTGATTGAGAAGGCAACAAATTTTTCGCACTTCTGTTGCTCCAAACGCTTAACCAGAATGGCCTAGGGGGAAAATACACATACCGTTGTAATCGGGCGAGTTTCTACTTTCAGATGCAATAGGAATTTTTGGGTTCGGTCAATCCGTTCGCGAGATATGGGAGTTTGAAGCCAAGAAATAGTAGAGAAGACACCAAATTTTTCGCACTTCTGCTGCTCCAAACGCTTAACCAGAATGGCCTAGGGGAAAAATACACATACCGTTGTAATCGGGCGGGTTTCTACCTTCAGATGCAATAAGAATTTTTGCGTTAGGTCAATCCGTTCGCGAGATATGGGAGTTTAAAGCTAAGAAATGAGTGAGAAGACAACAAATTTTTCGCATTTCTGCTGCTCCAAACGCTTGACCAGAATGGCCTAGGGAAAAAATACACATACCGTTGTAATCGGGCGAGTTTCTACTTTCAGACGCAGCAGGAATTTTTGGGTTAGGTCAATCTGTTCGCGAGATATGGGAGTTTGAAGCCTAGAAGTGATTGAGAAGGCAACAAATATTTCGCAATTCTGCTGCTCCAAACGCTTAACCAGAATGGCCCAGGGAAAAAATACACATACCGTTGTAATCGGGCGACTTTCTACTTTCAGACGCAGCAGGAATTTTTGGGTTAGGTCAATCTGTTCGCGAGATATGGGAGTTTGAAGCCAAGAAATGGTTGAGAAGGCAACAAATATTTCGCAATTCTGCTGCTCCAATCGCTTAACCAGATTGGCCTAGGGAGAAAATACACATACCGTTGTAATCGGGCGAGTTTCTACTTTCATACGCAGCAGGAATTTCTGGGTTTGGTCAATCCGTTCGCGAGATATGGGACTTTGAAGCTAAGAAATGGTTTAGAAGACAACAAATTTTTTGCAATTCTGCTGCTCCAAACGCTTAACCACAATGGCCTAGGGGAAAAATACACATACCGTTGCAATCGGGCGAGTTTCTTCTTTCAGATGCAATAGGAATTTTAGGGTTAGGTCAATCTGTTCGCGAGATATGGGAGTTTGAAGCTAAGAAATGGTTGAGAAGGCAACAAATTTTTCGCACTTCTGCTGCTCCAAACGCTTAACCAGAATGGCCTATGGGAAAAATACACATACCGTTGTAATCGGGCGAGTTTCTACTTTCAGACGCAGCAGGAATTTTTGGGTTAGGTCAATCTGTTCGCGAGATATGGGAGTTTGAAGCCAAGAAATTGTTGAGAAGGCTACAAATTTTTCGCACTTCTGCTGCTCCAATCGCTTAACCAGATTGGCCTTGGGAAAAAATACACATACCGTTGTAACGGGACGAGTTTCTACTTTCAGACGCAATAGAATTTTTGGGTTAGGTCAAACCGTTCGCGAGATATGGGACTTTGAAGCTAAGAAATGGTTTAGAAGACAACAAATTTTTTGCAATTCTGCTGCTCCAAACGCTTAACCACAATGGCCTAGGGGAAAAATACACATACCGTTGCAATCGGGCGAGTTTCTTCTTTCAGATGCAATAGGAATTTTAGGGTTAGGTAAATCTGTTCGCGAGATATGGGAGTTTGAAGCCAAGAAATGGTTGAGAAGGCAACAAATTTTTCCCACTTCTGCTGCTCCAATCGCTTAACCAGATTGGCCTAGGGGAAAAATACACATACCGTTGTAATCGGGCGAGTTTCTACTTTCAGATGCAATAGGAATTTTTGGGTTAGGTCAATCTGTCTGCGAGATATGGGAGTTTAAAGCCAAGAAATGGTTGAGAAGGCAACAAATATTTCGCACTTGTGCTGCTCCAACCGCTGAACCAGAATGGCCTAGGGAAAAAATAAACATACCGTTGTAACCGGACGAGTTTCTACTTTCAGACCCAATAGGAATTTTTGGGTTAGGTCAATCCGTTCGCGAGATACGGGAGTTTAAAGCTAAGAAATGGTTGAGAAGGTAACAAATTTTTCGCAATTCTGCTGCTGCAATCGCCTAACCAGAATGGCCTAGGGAAAAAATACACATACCGTTGTAATCGGGCGAGTTTCTACTTTCAGATACAATAGGAATTTTTGGGTTAGGTCAATCCGTTCGCGAGATATGGGAGTTTGAAGCTAAGAAGTGATTGAGAAGGCAACAAATTTTTCGCACTTCTGTTGCTCCAAACGCTTAACCAGAATGGCCTAGGGGGAAAATACACATACCGTTGTAATCGGGCGAGTTTCTACTTTCAGATGCAATAGGAATTTTTGGGTTCGGTGAATCCGTTCGCGAGATATGGGAGTTTGAAGCCAAGAAATAGTAGAGAAGACACCAAATTTTTCGCACTTCTGCTGCTCCAAACGCTTAACCAGAATGGCCTAGGGGAAAAATACACATACCGTTGTAATCGGGCGGGTTTCTACCTTCAGATGCAATAAGAATTTTTGCGTTAGGTCAATCCGTTCGCGAGATATGGGAGTTTAAAGCTAAGAAATGAGTGAGAAGACAACAAATTTTTCGCATTTCTGCTGCTCCAAACGCTTGACCAGAATGGCCTAGGGAAAAAATACACATACCGTTGTAATCGGGTGAGTTTCTACTTTCAGACGCAGCAGGAATTTTTGGGTTAGGTCAATCTGTTCGCGAGATATGGGAGTTTGAAGCCTAGAAGTGATTGAGAAGGCAACAAATATTTCGCAATTCTGCTGCTCCAAACGCTTAACCAGAATGGCCCAGGGAAAAAATACACATACCGTTGTAATCGGGCGACTTTCTACTTTCAGACGCAGCAGGAATTTTTGGGTTAGGTCAATCTGTTCGCGAGATATGGGAGTTTGAAGCCAAGAAATGGTTGAGAAGGCAACAAATATTTCGCAATTCTGCTGCTCCAATCGCTTAACCAGATTGGCCTAGGGAGAAAATACACATACCGTTGTAATCGGGCGAGTTTCTACTTTCATACGCAGCAGGAATTTCTGGGTTTGGTCAATCCGTTCGCGAGATATGGGACTTTGAAGCTAAGAAATGGTTTAGAAGACAACAAATTTTTTGCAATTCTGCTGCTCCAAACGCTTAACCACAATGGCCTAGGGGAAAAATACACATACCGTTGCAATCGGGCGAGTTTCTTCTTTCAGATGCAATAGGAATTTTAGGGTTAGGTAAATCTGTTCGCGAGATATGGGAGTTTGAAGCCAAGAAATGGTTGAGAAGGCAACAAATTTTTCCCACTTCTGCTGCTCCAATCGCTTAACCAGATTGGCCTATGGGAAAAATACACATACCGTTGTAATCGGGCGAGTTTCTACTTTCAGACGCAGCAGGAATTTTTGGGTTAGGTCAATCTGTTCGCGAGATATGGGAGTTTGAAGCCAAGAAATGGTTGAGAAGGCAACAAATTTTTCGCACTTCTGCTGCTCCGAACGCTTAACCAGAATGGCCTAGGGAGAAAATACTCATACCGTTGTAATCGGGCTAGTCTCTACTTTCATACGCAGCAGGAATTTCTGGGTTTGGTCAATCCGTTCGCGAGATATGGGACTTTGAAGCTAAGAAATGGTTTAGAAGACAACAAATTTTTTGCAATTCTGCTGCTCCAATCGCTTAACCAGAATGGCCTAGGGAAAAAATACACATACCGTTGTAATCGGGCGAGTGTCTACTTTCAGATGCATTAGGAATTTTTGGGTTAGGTCAATCCGTTCGCGAGATATGGGAGTTTGAAGCTGAGAAGTGATTGAGAAGGCAACAAATTTTTCGCCCTTCTGTCGCTCCAAACGCTTAACCAGAATGGCCTAGGGGGAAAATACACATACCGTTGTAATCGGGCGAGTTTCTACTTTCAGATGCAATAGGAATTTTTGGGTTAGGTCAATCTGTTCGCGAGATATGGGAGTTTGAAGCCAAGAAATGGTTGAGAAGGCAACAAATATTTCGCAATTCTGCTGCTCCACTCGCTTAACCAGATTGGCCTTGGGAGAAAATACACATACCGTTGTAATCGGTCGAGTTTCTACTTTCATACGCAGCAGGAATTTCTGGGTTTGGTCTATCCGTTCGCGAGATATGGGACTTTGAAGCTAAGAAATGGTTTAGAAGACAACAAATTTTTTGCAATTCTGCTGCTCCAAACGCTTAACCACAATGGCCTAGGGGAAAAATACACATACCGTTGTAATCGGGCGAGTTTCTTCTTTCAGATGCAATAGGAATTTTAGGGTTAGGTCAATCCGTTCGCGAGATATGGGAGTTTGAAGCTAAGAAGCGATTGAGAAGGCAACAAATTTTTCACACTTCTGTTGCTCCAAACGCTTAACCAGAATGGCCTAGGGGGAAAATACACATACCGTTGCATTCGGGCGAGTTTCTTCTTTCAGATGCAATAGGAATTTTTGGGTTCCGTCAATCCGTTCCCGAGATATGGGAGTTTGAAGCTAAGAAATGGTTGAGAAGACAACAAATTTTTCGCAATTCTGCTGCTCCGAACGCTTAACCAGAATGGCCTAGGGAAAAAATACACATACCGTTGTAATCGGGCGAGTTTCTACCTTCAGATGCAATAGGAATTTTTGGGTTAGGTCAATCCGTTCGCGAGATATGGGAGTTTGAAGCTAAGAAATGGTTGAGAAGACAACAAATTTTTCGCACTTCTGCTGCTCCAAACGCTTAACCAGAATGGCCTAGGGAAAAAATTCACATACCGTTGTAACGGGACGAGTTTCTACTTTCAGACGCAATAGAACTTTTGGGTTAGGTCAATCCGTTCGCGAGATTTGGGAGTTTGAAGCTAAGAAATGGTTGAGAAGGCAACAAATTTTTCGCACTTCTGCTGCTCCAAACGCTTAACCAGAATGGCCTAGGGGAAAAATACATATACCGTTGTAATCGGGCGAGTTTCTACCTTCAGATGCAATAGGAATTTTTGGGATAGCTCAATCCGTTCGCGAAATATGGGAGTTTGAAGCTAAGAAATGGTTGAGAAGACAACAAATTTTTCGTATTTCTGCTGCTCCGAACGCTTAACCAGAATGGCCTAGGGAGAAAATACTCATACCGTTGTAATCGGGCTAGTTTCTACTTTCATACGCAGCAGGAATTTCTGGGTTTGGCCAATCCGTTCGCGAGATATGGGACTTTGAAGCTAAGAAATGGTTTAGAAGACAACAAATTTTTTGCAATTTTGCAGCTCCAACCGCTGAACCAGAATGGCCTAGGGAAAAAATAAACATACCGTTGTAACCGGACGAGTTTCTACTTTCAGACCCAATAGGAATTTTTGGGTTAGGTCAATCCGTTCGCGAGATACGGGAGTTTAAAGCTAAGAAATGGTTGAGAAGGTAACAAATTTTTCGCAATTCTGCTGCTGCAATCGCCTAACCAGAATGGCCTAGGGAAAAAATACACATACCGTTGTAATCGGGCGAGTTTCTACTTTCAGATACAATAGGAATTTTTGGGCTAGGTCAATCCGTTCGCGAGATATGGGAGTTTGAAGCTAAGAAGTGATTGAGAAGGCAACAAATTTTTCGCACTTCTGTTGCTCCAAACGCTTAACCAGAATGGCCTAGGGGGAAAATACACATACCGTTGTAATCGGGCGAGTTTCTACTTTCAGATGCAATAGGAATTTTTGGGTTCGGTCAATCCGTTCGCGAAATATGGGAGTTTGAAGCTAAGAAATGGTTGAGAAGACAACAAATTTTTCGTATTTCTGCTGCTCCGAACGCTTAACCAGAATGGCCTAGGGAGAAAATACTCATACCGTTGTAATCGGGCTAGTTTCTACTTTCATACGCAGCAGGAATTTCTGGGTTTGGCCAATCCGTTCGCGAGATATGGGACTTTGAAGCTAAGAAATGGTTTAGAAGACAACAAATTTTTTGCAATTCTGCTGCTCCAATCGCTTAACCAGATTGGCCTAGGGGAAAAATACACATACCGTTGTAATCGGGCGAGTTTCTACTTTCAGATGCAATAGGAATTTTTGGGTTAGGTCAATCTGTTTGCGAGATATGGGAGTTTAAAGCCAAGAAATGGTTGAGAAGGCAACAAATATTTCGCACTTGTGCTGCTCCAACCGCTGAACCAGAATGGCCTAGGGAAAAAATAAACATACCGTTGTAACCGGACGAGTTTCTACTTTCAGACCCAATAGGAATTTTTGGGTTAGGTCAATCCGTTCGCGAGATACGGGAGTTTAAAGCTAAGAAATGGTTGAGAAGGTAACAAATTTTTCGCAATTCTGCTGCTGCAATCGCCTAACCAGAATGGCCTAGGGAAAAAATACACATACCGTTGTAATCGGGCGAGTTTCTACTTTCAGATACAATAGGAATTTTTGGGTTAGGTCAATCCGTTCGCGAGATATGGGAGTTTGAAGCTAAGAAGTGATTGAGAAGGCAACAAATTTTTCGCACTTCTGTTGCTCCAAACGCTTAACCAGAATGGCCTAGGGGGAAAATACACATACCGTTGTAATCGGGCGAGTTTCTACTTTCAGATGCAATAGGAATTTTTGGGTTCGGTCAATCCGTTCGCGAGATATGGGAGTTTGAAGCCAAGAAATAGTAGAGAAGACACCAAATTTTTCGCACTTCTGCTGCTCCAAACGCTTAACCAGAATGGCCTAGGGGAAAAATACACATACCGTTGTAATCGGGCGGGTTTCTACCTTCAGATGCAATAAGAATTTTTGCGTTAGGTCAATCCGTTCGCGAGATATGGGAGTTTAAAGCTAAGAAATGAGTGAGAAGACAACAAATTTTTCGCATTTCTGCTGCTCCAAACGCTTGACCAGAATGGCCTAGGGAAAAAATACACATACCGTTGTAATCGGGCGAGTTTCTACTTTCAGACGCAGCAGGAATTTTTGGGTTAGGTCAATCTGTTCGCGAGATATGGGAGTTTGAAGCCTAGAAGTGATTGAGAAGGCAACAAATATTTCGCAATTCTGCTGCTCCAAACGCTTAACCAGAATGGCCCAGGGAAAAAATACACATACCGTTGTAATCGGGCGACTTTCTACTTTCAGACGCAGCAGGAATTTTTGGGTTAGGTCAATCTGTTCGCGAGATATGGGAGCTTGAAGCCAAGAAATGGTTGAGAAGGCAACAAATATTTCGCAATTCTGCTGCTCCAATCGCTTAACCAGATTGGCCTAGGGAGAAAATACACATACCGTTGTAATCGGGCGAGTTTCTACTTTCATACGCAGCAGGAATTTCTGGGTTTGGTCAATCCGTTCGCGAGATATGGGACTTTGAAGCTAAGAAATGGTTTAGAAGACAACAAATTTTTTGCAATTCTGCTGCTCCAAACGCTTAACCACAATGGCCTAGGGGAAAAATACACATACCGTTGCAATCGGGCGAGTTTCTTCTTTCAGATGCAATAGGAATTTTAGGGTTAGGTCAATCTGTTCGCGAGATATGGGAGTTTGAAGCTAAGAAATGGTTGAGAAGGCAACAAATTTTTCGCACTTCTGCTGCTCCAAACGCTTAACCAGAATGGCCTATGGGAAAAATACACATACCGTTGTAATCGGGCGAGTTTCTACTTTCAGACGCAGCAGGAATTTTTGGGTTAGGTCAATCTGTTCGCGAGATATGGGAGTTTGAAGCCAAGAAATTGTTGAGAAGGCTACAAATTTTTCGCACTTCTGCTGCTCCAATCGCTTAACCAGATTGGCCTTGGGAAAAAATACACATACCGTTGTAACGGGACGAGTTTCTACTTTCAGACGCAATAGAATTTTTGGGTTAGGTCAAACCGTTCGCGAGATATGGGACTTTGAAGCTAAGAAATGGTTTAGAAGACAACAAATTTTTTGCAATTCTGCTGCTCCAAACGCTTAACCACAATGGCCTAGGGGAAAAATACACATACCGTTGCAATCGGGCGAGTTTCTTCTTTCAGATGCAATAGGAATTTTAGGGTTAGGTAAATCTGTTCGCGAGATATGGGAGTTTGAAGCCAAGAAATGGTTGAGAAGGCAACAATTTTTTCCCACTTCTGCTGCTCCAATCGCTTAACCAGATTGGCCTAGGGGAAAAATACACATACCGTTGTAATCGGGCGAGTTTCTACTTTCAGATGCAATAGGAATTTTTGGGTTAGGTCAATCTGTTTGCGAGATATGGGAGTTTAAAGCCAAGAAATGGTTGAGAAGGCAACAAATATTTCGCACTTGTGCTGCTCCAACCGCTGAACCAGAATGGCCTAGGGAAAAAATAAACATACCGTTGTAACCGGACGAGTTTCTACTTTCAGACCCAATAGGAATTTTTGGGTTAGGTCAATCCGTTCGCGAGATACGGGAGTTTAAAGCTAAGAAATGGTTGAGAAGGTAACAAATTTTTCGCAATTCTGCTGCTGCAATCGCCTAACCAGAATGGCCTAGGGAAAAAATACACATACCGTTGTAATCGGGCGAGTTTCTACTTTCAGATACAATAGGAATTTTTGGGTTAGGTCAATCCGTTCGCGAGATATGGGAGTTTGAAGCTAAGAAGTGATTGAGAAGGCAACAAATTTTTCGCACTTCTGTTGCTCCAAACGCTTAACCAGAATGGCCTAGGGGGAAAATACACATACCGTTGTAATCGGGCGAGTTTCTACTTTCAGATGCAATAGGAATTTTTGGGTTCGGTCAATCCGTTCGCGAGATATGGGAGTTTGAAGCCAAGAAATAGTAGAGAAGACACCAAATTTTTCGCACTTCTGCTGCTCCAAACGCTTAACCAGAATGGCCTAGGGGAAAAATACACATACCGTTGTAATCGGGCGGGTTTCTACCTTCAGATGCAATAAGAATTTTTGCGTTAGGTCAATCCGTTCGCGAGATATGGGAGTTTAAAGCTAAGAAATGAGTGAGAAGACAACAAATTTTTCGCATTTCTGCTGCTCCAAACGCTTGACCAGAATGGCCTAGGGAAAAAATACACATACCGTTGTAATCGGGCGAGTTTCTACTTTCAGACGCAGCAGGAATTTTTGGGTTAAGTCAATCTGTTCGCGAGATATGGGAGTTTGAAGCCTAGAAGTGATTGAGAAGGCAACAAATATTTCGCAATTCTGCTGCTCCAAACGCTTAACCAGAATGGCCCAGGGAAAAAATACACATACCGTTGTAATCGGGCGACTTTCTACTTTCAGACGCAGCAGGAATTTTTGGGTTAGGTCAATCTGTTCGCGAGATATGGGAGTTTGAAGCCAAGAAATGGTTGAGAAGGCAACAAATATTTCGCAATTCTGCTGCTCCAATCGCTTAACCAGATTGGCCTAGGGAGAAAATACACATACCGTTGTAATCGGGCGAGTTTCTACTTTCATACGCAGCAGGAATTTCTGGGTTTGGTCAATCCGTTCGCGAGATATGGGACTTTGAAGCTAAGAAATGGTTTAGAAGACAACAAATTTTTTGCAATTCTGCTGCTCCAAACGCTTAACCACAATGGCCTAGGGGAAAAATACACATACCGTTGCAATCGGGCGAGTTTCTTCTTTCAGATGCAATAGGAATTTTAGGGTTAGGTCAATCTGTTCGCGAGATAAGGGAGTTTGAAGCTAAGAAATGGTTGAGAAGGCAACAAATTTTTCGCACTTCTGCTGCTCCAAACGCTTAACCAGAATGGCCTATGGGAAAAATACACATACCGTTGTAATCGGGCGAGTTTCTACTTTCAGACGCAGCAGGAATTTTTGGGTTAGGTCAATCTGTTCGCGAGATATGGGAGTTTGAAGCCAAGAAATTGTTGAGAAGGCTACAAATTTTTCGCACTTCTGCTGCTCCAATCGCTTAACCAGATTGGCCTTGGGAAAAAATACACATACCGTTGTAACGGGACGAGTTTCTACTTTCAGACGCAATAGAATTTTTGGGTTAGGTCAAACCGTTCGCGAGATATGGGACTTTGAAGCTAAGAAATGGTTTAGAAGACAACAAATTTTTTGCAATTCTGCTGCTCCAAACGCTTAACCACAATGGCCTAGGGGAAAAATACACATACCGTTGCAATCGGGCGAGTTTCTTCTTTCAGATGCAATAGGAATTTTAGGGTTAGGTAAATCTGTTCGCGAGATATGGGAGTTTGAAGCCAAGAAATGGTTGAGAAGACAACAAATTTTTCGCACTTCTGCTGCTCCAAACGCTTAACCAGAATGGCCTAGGGAAAAAATTCACATACCGTTGTAACGGGACGTGTTTCTACTTTCAGACGCAATAGAACTTTTGGGTTAGGTCAATCCGTTCGCGAGATTTGGGAGTTTGAAGCTAAGAAATGGTTGAGAAGGCAACAAATTTTTCGCACTTCTGCTGCTCCAAACGCTTAACCAGAATGGCCTAGGGGAAAAATACATATACCGTTGTAATCGGGCGAGTTTCTACCTTCAGATGCAATAGGAATTTTTGGGATAGGTCAATCCGTTCGCGAAATATGGGAGTTTGAAGCTAAGAAATGGTTGAGAAGACAACAAATTTTTCGTATTTCTGCTGCTCCGAACGCTTAACCAGAATGGCCTAGGGAGAAAATACTCATACCGTTGTAATCGGGCTAGTTTCTACTTTCATACGCAGCAGGAATTTCTGGGTTTGGCCAATCCGTTCGCGAGATATGGGACTTTGAAGCTAAGAAATGGTTTAGAAGACAACAAATTTTTTGCAATTTTGCTGCTCCAATCGCTTAACCAGATTGGCCTAGGGGAAAAATACACATACCGTTGTAATCGGGCGAGTTTCTACTTTCAGATGCAATAGGAATTTTTGGGTTAGGTCAATCTGTTTGCGAGATATGGGAGTTTAAAGCCAAGAAATGTTTGAGAAGGCAACAAATATTTCGCACTTGTGCTGCTCCAACCGCTGAACCAGAATGGCCTAGGGAAAAAATAAACATACCGTTGTAACCGGACGAGTTTCTACTTTCAGACCCAATAGGAATTTTTGGGTTAGGTCAATCCGTTCGCGAGATACGGGAGTTTAAAGCTAAGAAATGGTTGAGAAGGTAACAAATTTTTCGCAATTCTGCTGCTGCAATCGCCTAACCAGAATGGCCTAGGGAAAAAATACACATACCGTTGTAATCGGGCGAGTTTCTACTTTCAGATACAATAGGAATTTTTGGGCTAGGTCAATCCGTTCGCGAGATATGGGAGTTTGAAGCTAAGAAGTGATTGAGAAGGCAACAAATTTTTCGCACTTCTGTTGCTCCAAACGCTTAACCAGAATGGCCTAGGGGGAAAATACACATACCGTTGTAATCGGGCGAGTTTCTACTTTCAGATGCAATAGGAATTTTTGGGTTCGGTCAATCCGTTCGCGAGATATGGGAGTTTGAAGCCAAGAAATAGTAGAGAAGACACCAAATTTTTCGCACTTCTGCTGCTCCAAACGCTTAACCAGAATGGCCTAGGGGAAAAATACACATACCGTTGTAATCGGGCGGGTTTCTACCTTCAGATGCAATAAGAATTTTTGCGTTAGGTCAATCCGTTCGCGAGATATGGGAGTTTAAAGCTAAGAAATGAGTGAGAAGACAACAAATTTTTCGCATTTCTGCTGCTCCAAACGCTTGACCAGAATGGCCTAGGGAAAAAATACACATACCGTTGTAATCGGGCGAGTTTCTACTTTCAGACGCAGCAGGAATTTTTGGGTTAGGTCAATCTGTTCGCGAGATATGGGAGTTTGAAGCCAAGAAATTGTTGAGAAGGCTACAAATTTTTCGCACTTCTGCTGCTCCAATCGCTTAACCAGATTGGCCTTGGGAAAAAATACACATACCGTTGTAACGGGACGAGTTTCTACTTTCAGACGCAATAGAATTTTTGGGTTAGGTCAAACCGTTCGCGAGATATGGGACTTTGAAGCTAAGAAATGGTTTAGAAGACAACAAATTTTTTGCAATTCTGCTGCTCCAAACGCTTAACCACAATGGCCTAGGGGAAAAATACACATACCGTTGCAATCGGGCGAGTTTCTTCTTTCAGGTGCAATAGGAATTTTAGGGTTAGGTAAATCTGTTCGCGAGATATGGGAGTTTGAAGCCAAGAAATGGTTGAGAAGACAACAAATTTTTCGCACTTCTGCTGCTCCAAACGCTTAACCAGAATGGCCTAGGGAAAAAATTCACATACCGTTGTAACGGGACGAGTTTCTACTTTCAGACGCAATAGAACTTTTGGGTTAGGTCAATCCGTTCGCGAGATTTGGGAGTTTGAAGCTAAGAAATGGTTGAGAAGGCAACAAATTTTTCGCACTTCTGCTGCTCCAAACGCTTAACCAGAATGGCCTAGGGGAAAAATACATATACCGTTGTAATCGGGCGAGTTTCTACCTTCAGATGCAATAGGAATTTTTGGGATAGGTCAATCCGTTCGCGAAATATGGGAGTTTGAAGCTAAGAAATGGTTGAGAAGACAACAAATTTTTCGTATTTCTGCTGCTCCGAACGCTTAACCAGAATGGCCTAGGGAGAAAATACTCATACCGTTGTAATCGGGCTAGTTTCTACTTTCATACGCAGCAGGAATTTCTGGGTTTGGCCAATCCGTTCGCGAGATATGGGACTTTGAAGCTAAGAAATGGTTTAGAAGACAACAAATTTTTTGCAATTTTGCTGCTCCAATCGCTTAACCAGATTGGCCTAGGGGAAAAATACACATACCGTTGTAATCGGGCGAGTTTCTACTTTCAGATGCAATAGGAATTTTTGGGTTAAGTCAATCTGTTTGCGAGATATGGGAGTTTAAAGCCAAGAAATGGTTGAGAAGGCAACAAATATTTCGCACTTGTGCTGCTCCAACCGCTGAACCAGAATGGCCTAGGGAAAAAATAAACATACCGTTGTAACCGGACGAGTTTCTACTTTCAGACCCAATAGGAATTTTTGGGTTAGGTCAATCCGTTCGCGAGATACGGGAGTTTAAAGCTAAGAAATGGTTGAGAAGGTAACAAATTTTTCGCAATTCTGCTGCTGCAATCGCCTAACCAGAATGGCCTAGGGAAAAAATACACATACCGTTGTAATCGGGCGAGTTTCTACTTTCAGATACAATAGGAATTTTTGGGCTAGGTCAATCCGTTCGCGAGATATGGGAGTTTGAAGCTAAGAAGTGATTGAGAAGGCAACAAATTTTTCGCACTTCTGTTGCTCCAAACGCTTAACCAGAATGGCCTAGGGGGAAAATACACATACCGTTGTAATCGGGCGAGTTTCTACTTTCAGATGCAATAGGAATTTTTGGGTTCGGTCAATCCGTTCGCGAAATATGGGAGTTTGAAGCTAAGAAATGGTTGAGAAGACAACAAATTTTTCGTATTTCTGCTGCTCCGAACGCTTAACCAGAATGGCCTAGGGAGAAAATACTCATACCGTTGTAATCGGGCTAGTTTCTACTTTCATACGCAGCAGGAATTTCTGGGTTTGGCCAATCCGTTCGCGAGATATGGGACTTTGAAGCTAAGAAATGGTTTAGAAGACAACAAATTTTTTGCAATTCTGCTGCTCCAATCGCTTAACCAGATTGGCCTAGGGGAAAAATACACATACCGTTGTAATCGGGCGAGTTTCTACTTTCAGATGCAATAGGAATTTTTGGGTTAGGTCAATCTGTTTGCGAGATATGGGAGTTTAAAGCCAAGAAATGGTTGAGAAGGCAACAAATATTTCGCACTTGTGCTGCTCCAACCGCTGAACCAGAATGGCCTAGGGAAAAAATAAACATACCGTTGTAACCGGACGAGTTTCTACTTTCAGACCCAATAGGAATTTTTGGGTTAGGTCAATCCGTTCGCGAGATACGGGAGTTTAAAGCTAAGAAATGGTTGAGAAGGTAACAAATTTTTCGCAATTCTGCTGCTGCAATCGCCTAACCAGAATGGCCTAGGGAAAAAATACACATACCGTTGTAATCGGGCGAGTTTCTACTTTCAGATACAATAGGAATTTTTGGGTTAGGTCAATCCGTTCGCGAGATATGGGAGTTTGAAGCTAAGAAGTGATTGAGAAGGCAACAAATTTTTCGCACTTCTGTTGCTCCAAACGCTTAACCAGAATGGCCTAGGGGGAAAATACACATACCGTTGTAATCGGGCGAGTTTCTACTTTCAGATGCAATAGGAATTTTTGGGTTCGGTCAATCCGTTCGCGAGATATGGGAGTTTGAAGCCAAGAAATAGTAGAGAAGACACCAAATTTTTCGCACTTCTGCTGCTCCAAACGCTTAACCAGAATGGCCTAGGGGAAAAATACACATACCGTTGTAATCGGGCGGGTTTCTACCTTCAGATGCAATAAGAATTTTTGCGTTAGGTCAATCCGTTCGCGAGATATGGGAGTTTAAAGCTAAGAAATGAGTGAGAAGACAACAAATTTTTCGCATTTCTGCTGCTCCAAACGCTTGACCAGAATGGCCTAGGGAAAAAATACACATACCGTTGTAATCGGGCGAGTTTCTACTTTCAGACGCAGCAGGAATTTTTGGGTTAGGTCAATCTGTTCGCGAGATATGGGAGTTTGAAGCCTAGAAGTGATTGAGAAGGCAACAAATATTTCGCAATTCTGCTGCTCCAAACGCTTAACCAGAATGGCCCAGGGAAAAAATACACATACCGTTGTAATCGGGCGAGTTTCTACTTTCATACGCAGCAGGAATTTCTGGGTTTGGTCAATCCGTTCGCGAGATATGGGACTTTGAAGCTAAGAAATGGTTTAGAAGACAACAAATTTTTTGCAATTCTGCTGCTCCAAACGCTTAACCACAATGGCCTAGGGGAAAAATACACATACCGTTGCAATCGGGCGAGTTTCTTCTTTCAGATGCAATAGGAATTTTAGGGTTAGGTCAATCTGTTCGCGAGATATGGGAGTTTGAAGCTAAGAAATGGTTGAGAAGGCAACAAATTTTTCGCACTTCTGCTGCTCCAAACGCTTAACCAGAATGGCCTATGGGAAAAATACACATACCGTTGTAATCGGGCGAGTTTCTACTTTCAGACGCAGCAGGAATTTTTGGGTTAGGTCAATCTGTTCGCGAGATATGGGAGTTTGAAGCCAAGAAATTGTTGAGAAGGCTACAAATTTTTCGCACTTCTGCTGCTCCAATCGCTTAACCAGATTGGCCTTGGGAAAAAATACACATACCGTTGTAACGGGACGAGTTTCTACTTTCAGACGCAATAGAATTTTTGGGTTAGGTCAAACCGTTCGCGAGATATGGGAGTTTGAAGCTAAGAAATGGTTGAGAAGACAACAAATTTTTCGTATTTCTGCTGCTCCGAACGCTTAACCAGAATGGCCTAGGGAGAAAATACTCATACCGTTGTAATCGGGCTAGTTTCTACTTTCATACGCAGCAGGAATTTCTGGGTTTGGCCAATCCGTTCGCGAGATATGGGACTTTGAAGCTAAGAAATGGTTTAGAAGACAACAAATTTTTTGCAATTTTGCTGCTCCAATCGCTTAACCAGATTGGCCTAGGGGAAAAATACACATACCGTTGTAATCGGGCGAGTTTCTACTTTCAGATGCAATAGGAATTTTTGGGTTAGGTCAATCTATTTGCGAGATATGGGAGTTTAAAGCCAAGAAATGGTTGAGAAGGCAACAAATATTTCGCACTTGTGCTGCTCCAACCGCTGAACCAGAATGGCCTAGGGAAAAAATAAACATACCGTTGTAACCGGACGAGTTTCTACTTTCAGACCCAATAGGAATTTTTGGGTTAGGTCAATCCGTTCGCGAGATACGGGAGTTTAAAGCTAAGAAATGGTTGAGAAGGTAACAAATTTTTCGCAATTCTGCTGCTGCAATCGCCTAACCAGAATGGCCTAGGGAAAAAATACACATACCGTTGTAATCGGGCGAGTTTCTACTTTCAGATACAATAGGAATTTTTGGGCTAAGTCAATCCGTTCGCGAGATATGGGAGTTTGAAGCTAAGAAGTGATTGAGAAGGCAACAAATTTTTCGCACTTCTGTTGCTCCAAACGCTTAACCAGAATGGCCTAGGGGGAAAATACACATACCGTTGTAATCGGGCGAGTTTCTACTTTCAGATGCAATAGGAATTTTTGGGTTCGGTCAATCCGTTCGCGAGATATGGGAGTTTGAAGCCAAGAAATAGTAGAGAAGACACCAAATTTTTCGCACTTCTGCTGCTCCAAACGCTTAACCAGAATGGCCTAGGGAAAAAATACACATACCGTTGTAATCGGGCGAGTTTCTACTTTCAGACGCAGCAGGAATTTTTGGGTTAGGTCAATCTGTTCGCGAGATATGGGAGTTTGAAGCCAAGAAATGGTTGAGAAGGCAACAAATATTTCGCAATTCTGCTGCTCCAATCGCTTAACCAGATTGGCCTAGGGAGAAAATACACATACCGTTGTAATCGGGCGAGTTTCTACTTTCATACGCAGCAGGAATTTCTGGGTTTGGTCAATCCGTTCGCGAGATATGGGACTTTGAAGCTAAGAAATGGTTTAGAAGACAACAAATTTTTTGCAATTCTGCTGCTCCAAACGCTTAACCACAATGGCCTAGGGGAAAAATACACATACCGTTGCAATCGGGCGAGTTTCTTCTTTCAGATGCAATAGGAATTTTAGGGTTAGGTCAATCTGTTCGCGAGATATGGGAGTTTGAAGCTAAGAAATGGTTGAGAAGGCAACAAATTTTTCGCACTTCTGCTGCTCCAAACGCTTAACCAGAATGGCCTATGGGAAAAATACACATACCGTTGTAATCGGGCGAGTTTCTACTTTCAGACGCAGAAGGAATTTTTGGGTTAGGTCAATCTGTTCGCGAGATATGGGAGTTTGAAGCCAAGAAATTGTTGAGAAGGCTACAAATTTTTCGCACTTCTGCTGCTCCAATCGCTTAACCAGATTGGCCTTGGGAAAAAATACACATACCGTTGTAACGGGACGAGTTTCTACTTTCAGACGCAATAGAATTTTTGGGTTAGGTCAAACCGTTCGCGAGATATGGGACTTTGAAGCTAAGAAATGGTTTAGAAGACAACAAATTTTTTGCAATTCTGCTGCTCCAAACGCTTAACCACAATGGCCTAGGGGAAAAATACACATACCGTTGCAATCGGGCGAGTTTCTTCTTTCAGATGCAATAGGAATTTTAGGGTTAGGTAAATCTGTTCGCGAGATATGGGAGTTTGAAGCCAAGAAATGGTTGAGAAGGCAACAAATTTTTCCCACTTCTGCTGCTCCAATCGCTTAACCAGATTGGCCTAGGGACAAAATACACATACCGTTGTAATCGGGCGTGTGTCTACTTTCAGATGCAATAGGAATTTTTGGGTTCGGTCAATCCGTTCGCGAGATATGGGAGTTTGAATCTAAGAAACAGTTGAGAAGACAACAAATTTTTCGCAATTCTGTTGCTCCAAACGCTTAACCAGAATGGCCTAGGGGAAATATATACATACCGTTGGAATCGGGCGAGTTTCTTCTTTCAGATGCAATAGGAATTTTAGGGTTAGGTCAATCTGTTCGCGAGATATGGGAGTTTGAAGCCAAGAAATGGTTGAGAAGGCAACAAATTTTTCCCACTTCTGCTGCTCCAATCGCTTAACCAGATTGGCCTAGGGACAAAATACACATACCGTTGTAATCGGGCGTGTGTCTACTTTCAGATGCAATAGGAATTTTTGGGTTCGGTCAATCCGTTCGCGAGATATGGGAGTTTGAATCTAAGAAACAGTTGAGAAGACAACAAATTTTTCGCAATTCTGCTGCTCCAAACGCTTAACCAGAATGGCCTAGGGGAAATATATACATACCGTTGGAATCGGGCGAGTTTCTTCTTTCAGATGCAATAGGAATTTTAGGGTTAGGTCAATCTGTTCGCGAGATATGGGAGTTTGAAGCTAAGAAATGGTTGAGAAGGCAACAAATTTTTCGCACTTCTGCTGCTCCAAACGCTTAACCAGAATGGCCTATGGGAAAAATACACATATCGTTGTATTCGGGCGAGTTTCTACTTTCAGACACAGCAGGAATTTTTGGGTTAGGTCAATCTGTTCGCGAGATATGGGAGTTTGAAGCCAAGAAATTGTTGAGAAGGCTACAAATTTTTCGCACTTCTGCTGCTCCAATCGCTTAACCAGATTGGCCTTGGGAAAAAATACACATACCGTTGTAATCGGGCGAGTTTCTACTTTCGGACGCAGCAGGAATTTTTGGGTTAGGTCAATCTGTTTGCGAGATATGGGAGTTTAAAGCCAAGAAATGGTTGAGAAGGCAACAAATATTTCGCACTTCTGCTGCTCCAACCGCTGAACCAGAATGGCCTAGGGAAAAAATACACATATCGTTGTAACCGGACGAGTTTCTACTTTCAGACGCAATAGGAATTTTTGGGTTAGGTCAATCCGTTGGCGAGATACGGGAGTTTGAAGCTAAGAAATGGTTGAGAAGGTAACAAATTTTTCGCAATTCTGCTGCTGCAATCGCCTAACCAGAATGGCCTAGGGAAAAAATACACATACCGTTGTAATCGGGCGAGTTTCTACTTTCAGATGCAATAGGAATTTTTGGGTTAGGTCAATCCGTTCGCCAGATATGGGAGTTTGAAGCTAAGAAGTGATTGAGAGGGCAACAAATTTTTCGCACTTCTGCTGCTCCAAACGCTTAACCAGAATGGCCTATGGGAAAAATACACATACCGTTGTAATCGGGCGAGTTTCTTCTTTCAGATGCAATAGGAATTTTAGGGTTAGGTCAATCTGTTCGCGAGGTATGGGAGTTTGAAGCTAAGAAGTGGTTGAGAAGGCAACAAATTTTTCGCACTTCTGCTGCTCCAAACGCTTAACCAGAATGGCCTATGGGAAAAATACACATACCGTTGTAATCGGGCGAGTTTCTACTTTCAGACGCAGCAGGAATTTTTCGGTTAGGTCAATCTGTTTGCGAGATATGGGAGTTTGAAGCCAAGAAATGGTTGTGAAGGCTACAAATTTTTCGCACTTCTGCTGCTCCAATCGCTTAACCAGATTGGCCTAGGGAAAAAATACACATACCGTTGTAACCGGACGAGTTTCTACTTTCAGACGCAACAGGAATTTTTGGGTTAGGTCAATCCGTTCGCGAGATACGGGAGTTTGAAGCTAAGAAATGGTTGAGAAGGTAACAAATTTTTCGCAATTCTGCTGCTGCAATCGCCTAACCAGAATGGCCTAGGGAAAAAATACACATACCGTTTAAATCGGGCCAGTTTCTACTTTCAGATGCAATAGGAATTTTTGGGTTAGGTCAATCCGTTCGCGAGATATGGGAGTTTGAAGCTAAGAAGTGATTGAGAAGACAACAAATTTTTCGCACTTCTGCTGCTGCAATCGCTTAACCAGAATGGCCTAGGGGAAGAATACACATACCGTTGTAATCGGGCGAGTTTCTACTTTCAGATGCAATAGGAATTTTAGGGTTAGGTCAATCCTTTCGCGAGATATGGGACTTTGAAGCTAAGAAATGGTTGACAAGACAACAAATTTTTTGTCCTTCTGCTGCTCCAGTCGCTTAACCAGAATGGCCTAGGGGGAAAATACACATACGTTGTAATCGGGCTAGTTTCTACTTTCAGATGCAATAGGAATTTTTTGGTTTGGTAAATCCGTTCGCGAGATATGGGAGTTTGAAGCTAAGAAATAGTTGAGAAGACAACAAATTTTTCGCACTTCTGCTGGTCCAAACGCTTAAACCGAATGGCCTAGGGGAAAAATACACATACCGTTGTAGTCGGGCGAGTTTCTACCTTCAGATGCAATAGGAATTTTTGGGTTAGATCAATCCGTTCGCGAGATATGGGAGTTTGAAGCTAAGAAATGGTTGAGAAGACAACAAATTTTTCGCACTTCTGCTGCTCCCAACGCTTAACCAGAATGGCCTAGGGAAAAAATACACATACCGTTATAGTCGGGCGAGTTTCTACTTGCAGACGCAGCAGGAATTTTTGGGATTTGTCAATCCGTTCGCGAGATATGGGGGTTTGAAGCTAAGAAATAGTTGAGAAGACAACAAATTTTTCGCACTTCTGCTGCTCCAAACGCTTAACCAGAATGGCCTAGGGAAAAAATACACATACCGTTGTAATCGGGCGAGTTTCTACTTTCAGACGCAGCAGGAATTTTTGGGTTAGGTCAATCTATTTGCGAGATATGGGAGTTTAAAGCCAAGAAATGGTTGAGAAGGCAACAAATACTTCGCAATTCTGCTGCTCCAACCGCTGAACCAGAATGGCCTAGGGAAAAAATACACATACCGTTGTAACCGGACGAGTTTCTACTTTCAGACGCAATAGGAGTTTTTGGGTTAGGTCAATCCGTTCGCAAGATACGGGAGCTTGAAGCTAAGAAATGGTTGAGAACGTAACAAATTTTTCGCAATTCTGCTGCTCCGAACGCTTAACCAGAATGGCCTAGGGAAAAAATTCACATACCGTTGTAACGGGAAGAGTTTCTACTTTCAGACGCAATAGAATTTTTGGGTTAGGTCAATCCGTTCGCGAGATATGGGAGTTTGAAGCCAAGAAATGATTGAGAAGGCAACAAATTTTTCGCACTTCTGTTGCTCCAAACGCTTAACCAGAATGGCCTAGGGGGAAAATACACATACCGTTGTAATCGGGCGAGTTTCTACTTTCAGATGCAATAGGAATTTTTGGGTTCGGTCAATCCGTTCGCGAGATATGGGAGTTTGAAGCCAAGAAATAGTAGAGAAGACACCAAATTTTTCGCACTTCTGCTGCTCCAAACGCTTAACCAGAATGGCCTAGGGAAAAAATACACATACCGTTGTAATCGGGCGAGTTTCTACTTTCAGACGCAGCAGGAATTTTTGGGTTAGGTCAATCTGTTCGCGAGATATGGGAGTTTGAAGCCAAGAAATGGTTGAGAAGGCAACAAATATTTCGCAATTCTGCTGCTCCAATCGCTTAACCAGATTGGCCTAGGGAGAAAATACACATACCGTTGTAATCGGGCGAGTTTCTACTTTCATACGCAGCAGGAATTTCTGGGTTTGGTCAATCCGTTCGCGAGATATGGGACTTTGAAGCTAAGAAATGGTTTAGAAGACAACAAATTTTTTGCAATTCTGCTGCTCCAAACGCTTAACCACAATGGCCTAGGGGAAAAATACACATACCGTTGCAATCGGGCGAGTTTCTTCTTTCAGATGCAATAGGAATTTTAGGGTTAGGTCAATCTGTTCGCGAGATATGGGAGTTTGAAGCTAAGAAATGGTTGAGAAGGCAACAAATTTTTCGCACTTCTGCTGCTCCAAACGCTTAACCAGAATGGCCTATGGGAAAAATACACATACCGTTGTAATCGGGCGAGTTTCTACTTTCAGACGCAGAAGGAATTTTTGGGTTAGGTCAATCTGTTCGCGAGATATGGGAGTTTGAAGCCAAGAAATTGTTGAGAAGGCTACAAATTTTTCGCACTTCTGCTGCTCCAATCGCTTAACCAGATTGGCCTTGGGAAAAAATACACATACCGTTGTAACGGGACGAGTTTCTACTTTCAGACGCAATAGAATTTTTGGGTTAGGTCAAACCGTTCGCGAGATATGGGACTTTGAAGCTAAGAAATGGTTTAGAAGACAACAAATTTTTTGCAATTCTGCTGCTCCAAACGCTTAACCACAATGGCCTAGGGGAAAAATACACATACCGTTGCAATCGGGCGAGTTTCTTCTTTCAGATGCAATAGGAATTTTAGGGTTAGGTAAATCTGTTCGCGAGATATGGGAGTTTGAAGCCAAGAAATGGTTGAGAAGGCAACAAATTTTTCCCACTTCTGCTGCTCCAATCGCTTAACCAGATTGGCCTAGGGACAAAATACACATACCGTTGTAATCGGGCGTGTGTCTACTTTCAGATGCAATAGGAATTTTTGGGTTCGGTCAATCCGTTCGCGAGATATGGGAGTTTGAATCTAAGAAACAGTTGAGAAGACAACAAATTTTTCGCAATTCTGTTGCTCCAAACGCTTAACCAGAATGGCCTAGGGGAAATATATACATACCGTTGGAATCGGGCGAGTTTCTTCTTTCAGATGCAATAGGAATTTTAGGGTTAGGTCAATCTGTTCGCGAGATATGGGAGTTTGAAGCCAAGAAATGGTTGAGAAGGCAACAAATTTTTCCCACTTCTGCTGCTCCAATCGCTTAACCAGATTGGCCTAGGGACAAAATACACATACCGTTGTAATCGGGCGTGTGTCTACTTTCAGATGCAATAGGAATTTTTGGGTTCGGTCAATCCGTTCGCGAGATATGGGAGTTTGAATCTAAGAAACAGTTGAGAAGACAACAAATTTTTCGCAATTCTGCTGCTCCAAACGCTTAACCAGAATGGCCTAGGGGAAATATATACATACCGTTGGAATCGGGCGAGTTTCTTCTTTCAGATGCAATAGGAATTTTAGGGTTAGGTCAATCTGTTCGCGAGATATGGGAGTTTGAAGCTAAGAAATGGTTGAGAAGGCAACAAATTTTTCGCACTTCTGCTGCTCCAAACGCTTAACCAGAATGGCCTATGGGAAAAATACACATATCGTTGTATTCGGGCGAGTTTCTACTTTCAGACACAGCAGGAATTTTTGGGTTAGGTCAATCTGTTCGCGAGATATGGGAGTTTGAAGCCAAGAAATTGTTGAGAAGGCTACAAATTTTTCGCACTTCTGCTGCTCCAATCGCTTAACCAGATTGGCCTTGGGAAAAAATACACATACCGTTGTAATCGGGCGAGTTTCTACTTTCGGACGCAGCAGGAATTTTTGGGTTAGGTCAATCTGTTTGCGAGATATGGGAGTTTAAAGCCAAGAAATGGTTGAGAAGGCAACAAATATTTCGCACTTCTGCTGCTCCAACCGCTGAACCAGAATGGCCTAGGGAAAAAATACACATATCGTTGTAACCGGACGAGTTTCTACTTTCAGACGCAATAGGAATTTTTGGGTTAGGTCAATCCGTTGGCGAGATACGGGAGTTTGAAGCTAAGAAATGGTTGAGAAGGTAACAAATTTTTCGCAATTCTGCTGCTGCAATCGCCTAACCAGAATGGCCTAGGCAAAAAATACACATACCGTTGTAATCGGGCGAGTTTCTACTTTCAGATGCAATAGGAATTTTTGGGTTAGGTCAATCCGTTCGCCAGATATGGGAGTTTGAAGCTAAGAAGTGATTGAGAGGGCAACAAATTTTTCGCACTTCTGCTGCTCCAAACGCTTAACCAGAATGGCCTATGGGAAAAATACACATACCGTTGTAATCGGGCGAGTTTCTTCTTTCAGATGCAATAGGAATTTTAGGGTTAGGTCAATCTGTTCGCGAGGTATGGGAGTTTGAAGCTAAGAAGTGGTTGAGAAGGCAACAAATTTTTCGCACTTCTGCTGCTCCAAACGCTTAACCAGAATGGCCTATGGGAAAAATACACATACCGTTGTAATCGGGCGAGTTTCTACTTTCAGACGCAGCAGGAATTTTTCGGTTAGGTCAATCTGTTTGCGAGATATGGGAGTTTGAAGCCAAGAAATGGTTGTGAAGGCTACAAATTTTTCGCACTTCTGCTGCTCCAATCGCTTAACCAGATTGGCCTAGGGAAAAAATACACATACCGTTGTAACCGGACGAGTTTCTACTTTCAGACGCAACAGGAATTTTTGGGTTAGGTCAATCCGTTCGCGAGATACGGGAGTTTGAAGCTAAGAAATGGTTGAGAAGGTAACAAATTTTTCGCAATTCTGCTGCTGCAATCGCCTAACCAGAATGGCCTAGGGAAAAAATACACATACCGTTTAAATCGGGCCAGTTTCTACTTTCAGATGCAATAGGAATTTTTGGGTTAGGTCAATCCGTTCGCGAGATATGGGAGTTTGAAGCTAAGAAGTGATTGAGAAGACAACAAATTTTTCGCAATTCTGCTGCTGCAATCGCTTAACCAGAATGGCCTAGGGGAAGAATACACATACCGTTGTAATCGGGCGAGTTTCTACTTTCAGATGCAATAGGAATTTTAGGGTTAGGTCAATCCTTTCGCGAGATATGGGACTTTGAAGCTAAGAAATGGTTGACAAGACAACAAATTTTTTGTCCTTCTGCTGCTCCAGTCGCTTAACCAGAATGGCCTAGGGGGAAAATACACATACGTTGTAATCGGGCTAGTTTCTACTTTCAGATGCAATAGGAATTTTTTGGTTTGGTAAATCCGTTCGCGAGATATGGGAGTTTGAAGCTAAGAAATAGTTGAGAAGACAACAAATTTTTCGCACTTCTGCTGGTCCAAACGCTTAAACCGAATGGCCTAGGGGAAAAATACACATACCGTTGTAGTCGGGCGAGTTTCTACCTTCAGATGCAATAGGAATTTTTGGGTTAGATCAATCCGTTCGCGAGATATGGGAGTTTGAAGCTAAGAAATGGTTGAGAAGACAACAAATTTTTCGCACTTCTGCTGCTCCCAACGCTTAACCAGAATGGCCTAGGGAAAAAATACACATACCGTTATAGTCGGGCGAGTTTCTACTTGCAGACGCAGCAGGAATTTTTGGGATTTGTCAATCCGTTCGCGAGATATGGGGGTTTGAAGCTAAGAAATAGTTGAGAAGACAACAAATTTTTCGCACTTCTGCTGCACCAAACGCTTAACCAGAATGGCCTAGGGAAAAAATACACATACCGTTGTAATCGGGCGAGTTTCTACTTTCAGACGCAGCAGGAATTTTTGGGTTAGGTCAATCTATTTGCGAGATATGGGAGTTTAAAGCCAAGAAATGGTTGAGAAGGCAACAAATACTTCGCAATTCTGCTGCTCCAACCGCTGAACCAGAATGGCCTAGGGAAAAAATACACATACCGTTGTAACCGGACGAGTTTCTACTTTCAGACGCAATAGGAGTTTTTGGGTTAGGTCAATCCGTTCGCAAGATACGGGAGCTTGAAGCTAAGAAATGGTTGAGAACGTAACAAATTTTTCGCAATTCTGCTGCTCCGAACGCTTAACCAGAATGGCCTAGGGAAAAAATTCACATACCGTTGTAACGGGAAGAGTTTCTACTTTCAGACGCAATAGAATTTTTGGGTTAGGTCAATCCGTTCGCGAGATATGGGAGTTTGAAGCCAAGAAATGATTGAGAAGGCAACAAATTTTTCGCACTTCTGCTGCTCCGAACGCTTAACCAGAATGGCCTAGGGAGAAAATACTCATACAGTTGTAATCGGGCTAGTCTCTACTTTCATACGCAGCAGGAATTTCTGGGTTTGGTCAATCCGTTCGCGAGATATGGGACTTTGAAGCTAAGAAATGGTTTAGAAGACAACAAATTTTTTGCAATTCTGCTGCTCCAATCGCTTAACCAGAATGGCCTAGGGAAAAAATACACATACCGTTGTAATCGGGCGAGTGTCTACTTTCAGATGCATTAGGAATTTTTGGGTTAGGTCAATCCGTTCGCGAGATATGGGAGTTTGAAGCTAAGAAGTGATTGAGAAGGCAACAAATTTTTCGCCTTTCTGTCGCTCTAAACGCTTAACCAGAATGGCCTAGGGGGAAAATACACATACCGTTGTAATCGGGCGAGTTTCTACTTTCAGATGCAACAGGAATTTTTGGGTTAGGTCAATCTGTTCGCGAGATATGGGAGTTTGAAGCCAAGAAATGGTTGAGAAGGCAACAAATATTTCGCAATTCTGCTGCTGCAATCGCCTAACCAGAATGGCCTTGGTGAAAAATACACATACCGTTGTAATCGGGCGAGTTTCTTCTTTCAGATGCAATAGGAATTTTAGGGTTAGGTCAATCTGTTCGCGAGGTATGGGAGTTTGAAACTAAGAAGTGGTTGAGAAGGCAACAAATTTTTCGCACTTCTGCTGCTCCAAACGCTTAACCAGAATGGCCTATGGGAAAAATACACATACCGTTGTAATCGGGCGAGTTTCTACTTTCAGACGCAGCAGGAATTTTTCGGTTAGGTCAATCTGTTTGCGAGATATGGGAGTTTGAAGCCAAGAAATGGTTGTGAAGGCTACAAATTTTTCGCACTTCTGCTGCTCCAATCGCTTAACCAGATTGGCCTAGGGAAAAAATACACATACCGTTGTAACCGGACGAGTTTCTACTTTCAGACGCAACAGGAATTTTTGGGTTAGGTCAATCCGTTCGCGAGATACGGGAGTTTGAAGCTAAGAAATGGTTGAGAAGGTAACAAATTTTTCGCAATTCTGCTGCTGCAATCGCCTAACCAGAATGGCCTAGGGAAAAAATACACATACCGTTTAAATCGGGCGAGTTTCTACTTTCAGATGCAATAGGAATTTTTGGGTTAAGTCAATCCGTTCGCGAGAAATGGGAGTTTGAAGCTAAGAAGTGATTGAGAAGGCCACAAATTTTTCGCACTTCTGTTGCTCCAAACGCTTAACCAGAATGGCCTAGGTGGAAAATACACATACCGTTGCATTCGGGCGAGTTTCTTCTTTCAGATGCAATAGGAATTTTTGGGTTCGGTCAATCCGTTCGCGAGATATGGGAGTTTGAAGCTAAGAAATGGTTGAGAAGACAACAAATTTTCCCAATTCTGCTGCTCCGAACGCTTAACCAGAATGGCCTAGGGAAAAAATACACATACCGTTGTAATCGGGCGAGTTTCTACCTTCAGATGCAATAGGAATTTTTGGGTTAGGTCAATCCGTTCGCGAGATATGGGTGTTTGAAGCTAAGAAATGGTTGAGAAGACAACAAATTTTTCGCACTTCTGCTGCTCCGAACGTTTAACCAGAATGGCCTAGGGAAAAAATTCGCATACCGTTGTAACGGGACGAGTTTCTACTTTCAGACGCAATAGAATTTTTGGGTTAGGTCAATCCGTTCGCGAGATATGGGAGTTTGAAGCTAAGAAATGGTTGAGAAGGCAACAAATTTTTCGCACTTCTGCTGCTGCAATCGCTTAACCAGAATGGCCTAGGGGAAAAATACACATACCGTTGTAATCGGGCGAGTTTCTACTTTCAGACGCAATAGGAGTTTTTGGGTTAGGTCAATCCGTTCGCAAGATACGGGAGCTTGAAGCTAAGAAATGGTTGAGAACGTAACAAATTTTTCGCAATTCTGCTGCTCCGAACGCTTAACCAGAATGGCCTAGGGAAAAAATTCACATACCGTTGTAACGGGAAGAGTTTCTACTTTCAGACGCAATAGAATTTTTGGGTTAGGTCAATCCGTTCGCGAGATATGGGAGTTTGAAGCCAAGAAATGATTGAGAAGGCAACAAATTTTTCGCACTTCTGCTGCTCCGAACGCTTAACCAGAATGGCCTAGGGAGAAAATACTCATACAGTTGTAATCGGGCTAGTCTCTACTTTCATACGCAGCAGGAATTTCTGGGTTTGGTCAATCCGTTCGCGAGATATGGGACTTTGAAGCTAAGAAATGGTTTAGAAGACAACAAATTTTTTGCAATTCTGCTGCTCCAATCGCTTAACCAGAATGGCCTAGGGAAAAAATACACATACCGTTGTAATCGGGCGAGTGTCTACTTTCAGATGCATTAGGAATTTTTGGGTTAGGTCAATCCGTTCGCGAGATATGGGAGTTTGAAGCTAAGAAGTGATTGAGAAGGCAACAAATTTTTCGCCTTTCTGTCGCTCTAAACGCTTAACCAGAATGGCCTAGGGGGAAAATACACATACCGTTGTAATCGGGCGAGTTTCTACTTTCAGATGCAACAGGAATTTTTGGGTTAGGTCAATCTGTTCGCGAGATATGGGAGTTTGAAGCCAAGAAATGGTTGAGAAGGCAACAAATATTTCGCAATTCTGCTGCTGCAATCGCCTAACCAGAATGGCCTTGGTGAAAAATACACATACCGTTGTAATCGGGCGAGTTTCTTCTTTCAGATGCAATAGGAATTTTAGGGTTAGGTCAATCTGTTCGCGAGGTATGGGAGTTTGAAACTAAGAAGTGGTTGAGAAGGCAACAAATTTTTCGCACTTCTGCTGCTCCAAACGCTTAACCAGAATGGCCTATGGGAAAAATACACATACCGTTGTAATCGGGCGAGTTTCTACTTTCAGACGCAGCAGGAATTTTTCGGTTAGGTCAATCTGTTTGCGAGATATGGGAGTTTGAAGCCAAGAAATGGTTGTGAAGGCTACAAATTTTTCGCACTTCTGCTGCTCCAATCGCTTAACCAGATTGGCCTAGGGAAAAAATACACATACCGTTGTAACCGGACGAGTTTCTACTTTCAGACGCAACAGGAATTTTTGGGTTAGGTCAATCCGTTCGCGAGATACGGGAGTTTGAAGCTAAGAAATGGTTGAGAAGGTAACAAATTTTTCGCAATTCTGCTGCTGCAATCGCCTAACCAGAATGGCCTAGGGAAAAAATACACATACCGTTTAAATCGGGCGAGTTTCTACTTTCAGATGCAATAGGAATTTTTGGGTTAAGTCAATCCGTTCGCGAGAAATGGGAGTTTGAAGCTAAGAAGTGATTGAGAAGGCCACAAATTTTTCGCACTTCTGTTGCTCCAAACGCTTAACCAGAATGGCCTAGGTGGAAAATACACATACCGTTGCATTCGGGCGAGTTTCTTCTTTCAGATGCAATAGGAATTTTTGGGTTCGGTCAATCCGTTCGCGAGATATGGGAGTTTGAAGCTAAGAAATGGTTGAGAAGACAACAAATTTTCCCAATTCTGCTGCTCCGAACGCTTAACCAGAATGGCCTAGGGAAAAAATACACATACCGTTGTAATCGGGCGAGTTTCTACCTTCAGATGCAATAGGAATTTTTGGGTTAGGTCAATCCGTTCGCGAGATATGGGTGTTTGAAGCTAAGAAATGGTTGAGAAGACAACAAATTTTTCGCACTTCTGCTGCTCCGAACGTTTAACCAGAATGGCCTAGGGAAAAAATTCGCATACCGTTGTAACGGGACGAGTTTCTACTTTCAGACGCAATAGAATTTTTGGGTTAGGTCAATCCGTTCGCGAGATATGGGAGTTTGAAGCTAAGAAATGGTTGAGAAGGCAACAAATTTTTCGCACTTCTGCTGCTGCAATCGCTTAACCAGAATGGCCTAGGGGAAAAATACACATACCGTTGTAATCGGGCGAGTTTCTACTTTCAGATGCAATAGGAATTTTAGGGTTAGGTCAATCTGTTCGCGAGATATGGGACTTTGAAGCTAAGAAATGGTTGACAAGACAACAAATTTTTTGTCCTCCTGCTGCTCCAGTCGCTTAACCAGAATGGCCTAGGGGGAAAATACACATACGTTGTAATTGGGCTAGTTTCTGCTTTCAGATGCAATAGGAATTTTTTGGCTTGGTCAATCCGTTCGCGAGATATGGGAGTTTGAATCTAAGAAATAGTTGAGAAGACAACAAATTTTTCGCACTTCTGCTGGTCCAAACGCTTAAACCGAATGGCCTAGGGGAAAAATACACATACCGTTGTAGTCGGGCGTGTTTCTACCTTCAGATGCAATAGGAATTTTTGGGTTAGATCAATCTGTTCGCGAGATATGGGAGTTTGAAGCTAAGAAATGGTTGAGAAGGTAACAAATTTTTCGCAATTCTGCTGCTGCAATCGCCTAACCAGAATGGCCTAGGGAAAAAATACACATACCGTTTAAATCGGGCGAGTTTCTACTTTCAGATGCAATAGGAATTTATGGGTTAGGTCAATCCGTTCGCGAGATATGGGAGTTTGAAGCTAAGAAGTGATTGAGAAGGCAACAAATTTTTCGCACTTCTGTTGCTCCAAACGCTTAACCAGAATGGCCTAGGTGGAAAATACACATACCGTTGCATTCGGGCGAGTTTCTTCTTTCAGATGCAATAGGAATTTTTGGGTTCGGTCAATCCGTTCGCGAGATATGGGAGTTTGAAGCTAAGAAATGGTTGAGAAGACAACAAATTTTCCCAATTCTGCTGCTCCGAACGCTTAACCAGAATGGCCTAGGGAAAAAATACACATACCGTTGTAATCGGGCGAGTTTCTACCTTCAGATGCAATAGGAATTTTTGGGTTAGGTCAATCCGTTCGCGAGATATGGGTGTTTGAAGCTAAGAAATGGTTGAGAAGACAACAAATTTTTCGCACTTCTGCTGCTCCGAACGCTTAACCAGAATGGCCTAGGGAAAAAATTCGCATACCGTTGTAACGGGACGTGTTTCTACTTTCAGACGCAATAGAATTTTTGGGTTAGTTCAATCCGTTCGCGAGATATGGGAGTTTGAAGCTAAGAAATGGTTGAGAAGGCAACAAATTTTTCGCACTTCTGCTGCTGCAATCGCTTAACCAGAATGGCCTAGGGGAAAAATACACATACCGTTGTAATCGGGCGAGTTTCTACTTTCAGATGCAATAGGAATTTTAGGGTTAGGTCAATCTGTTCGCGAGATATGGGACTTTGAAGCTAAGAAATGGTTGACAAGACAACAAATTTTTTGTCCTTGTGCTGCTCCAGTCGATTAACCAGAATGGCCTATGGGAAAAATACACATACCGTTGTAATCGGGCGAGTTTCTACTTTCAGACGCAGCAGGAATTTTTGGGTTAGGTCAATCTGTTCGCGAGATATGGGAGTTTGAAGCCAAGAAATTGTTGAGAAGGCTACAAATTTTTCGAACTTCTGCTGCTCCAATCGCTTAACCAGATTGGCCTTGGGAAAAAATACACATACCGTTGTAACGGGACGAGTTTCTACTTTCAGACGCAATAGAATTTTTGGGTTAGGTCAATCCGTTCGCGAGATATGGGACTTTGAAGCTAAGAAATGGTTTAGAAGACAACAAATTTTTTGCAATTCTGCTGCTCCAAACGCTTAACCACAATGGCCTAGGGGAAAAATACACATACCGTTGCAATCGGGCGAGTTTCTTCTTTCAGATGCAATAGGAATTTTAGGGTTAGGTAAATCTGTTCGCGAGATATGGGAGTTTGAAGCCAAGAAATGGTTGAGAAGGCAACAAATTTTTCCCACTTCTGCTGCTCCAATCGCTTAACCAGATTGGCCTAGGGACAAAATACTCATACCGTTGTAATCGGGCGTGTGTCTACTTTCAGATGCAATAGGAATTTTTGGGTTCGGTCAATCCGTTCGCGAGATATGGGAGTTTGAATCTAAGAAACAGTTGAGAAGACAACAAATTTTTCGCAATTCTGCTGCTCCAAACGCTTAACCAGAATGGCCTAGGGGAAATATATACATACCGTTGGAATCGGGCGAGTTTCTTCTTTCAGATGCAATAGGAATTTTAGGGTTAGGTCAATCTGTTCGCGAGATATGGGAGTTTGAAGCCAAGAAATGGTTGAGAAGGCAACAAATTTTTCCCACTTCTGCTGCTCCAATCGCTTAACCAGATTGGCCTAGGGACAAAATACACATACCGTTGTAATCGGGCGTGTGTCTACTTTCAGATGCAATAGGAATTTTTGGGTTCGGTCAATCCGTTCGCGAGATATGGGAGTTTGAATCTAAGAAACAGTTGAGAAGACAACAAATTTTTCGCAATTCTGCTGCTCCAAACGCTTAACCAGAATGGCCTAGGGGAAATATATCCATACCGTTGGAATCGGGCGAGTTTCTTCTTTCAGATGCAATAGGAATTTTAGGGTTAGGTCAATCTGTTCGCGAGATATGGGAGTTTGAAGCTAAGAAATGGTTGAGAAGGCAACAAATTTTTCGCACTTCTGCTGCTCCAAACGCTTAACCAGAATGGCCTAGGGGAAAAATACACATATCGTTGTAATCGGGCGAGTTTCTACTTTCAGACACAGCAGGAATTTTTGGGTTAGGTCAATCTGTTCGCGAGATATGGGAGTTTGAAGCCAAGAAATTGTTGAGAAGGCTACAAATTTTTCGCACTTCTGCTGCTCCAATCGCTTAACCAGATTGGCCTTGGGAAAAAATACACATACCGTTGTAATCGGGCGAATTTCTACTTTCGGACGCAGCAGGAATTTTTGGGTTAGGTCAATCTGTTTGCGAGATATGGGAGTTTAAAGCCAAGAAATGGTTGAGAAGGCAACAAATATTTCGCACTTCTGCTGCTCCAACCGCTGAACCAGAATGGCCTAGGGAAAAAATACACATACCGTTTAAATCGGGCGAGTTTCTACTTTCAGATGCAATAGGAATTTTTGGGTTAGGTCAATCCGTTCGCGAGATATGGGAGTTTGAAGCTAAGAAGTGATTGAGAAGACAACAAATTTTTCGCACTCCTGCTGCTCCGAACGCTTAACCAGAATGGCCTAGGGAAAAAATTCGCATACCGTTGTAACTGGACGAGTTTCTACTTTCAGACGCAATAGAATTTTTGGGTTAGGTCAATCCGTTCGCGAGATATGGGAGTTTGAAGCTAAGAAATGGTTGAGAAGGCAACAAATTTTTTGCACTTATGCTGCTGCAATCGCTTAACCAGAATGGCCTAGGGGAAGAATACACATACCGTTGTCATCGGGCGAGTTTCTACTTTCAGATGCAATAGGAATTTTAGGGATAGGTCAATCCTTTCGCGAGATATGGGACTTTGAATCTAAGAAATGGTTGACAAGACAACAAATTTTTTGTCCTTCTGCTGCTCCAGTCGCTTAACCAGAATGGCCTAGGGGGAAAATACACATACGTTGTAATCGGGCTAGTTTCTACTTTCAGATGCAATAGGAATTTTTTGGTTTGGTCAATCCGTTCGCGAGATATGGGAGTTTGAAGCTAACAAATAGTTGAGAAGACAACAAATTTTTCGCACTTCTGCTGGTCCAAACGCTTAAACCGAATGGCCTAGGGGAAAAATACACATACCGTTGTAGTCGGGCGAGTTTCTACCTTCAGATGCAATAGGAATTTTTGGGTTAGATCAATCCGTTCGCGAGATATGGGAGTTTGAAGCTAAGAAATGGTTGAGAAGACAACAAATTTTTCGCACTTCTGCTGCTCCGAACGCTTAACCAGAATGGCCTAGGGAAAAAATACACATACCGTTATAGTCGGGCGAGTTTCTACTTTCAGACGCAGCAGGAATTTTTGGGATTTGTCAATCCGTTCGCGAGATATGGGGGTTTGAAGCTAAGAAATAGTTGAGAAGACAACAAATTTTTCGCACTTCTGCTGCTCCAAACGCTTAACCAGAATGGCCTAGGGAAAAAATACACATACCGTTGTAATCGGGCGAGTTTCTACTTTCAGCCGCAGCAGGAATTTTTGGGTTAGGTCAATCTGTTCGCGAGATATGCGAGTTTGAAGCCAAGAAATGGTTGAGAAGGCTACAAATTTTTCGCACTTCTGCTGCTCCAATCGCTTAACCAGATTGGCCTATGGGAAAAATACACATACCGTTGTAATCGGGCGAGTTTCTACTTTCAGACGCAGCAGGAATTTTGGGTTAGGTCAATCTGTTCGCGAGATATGGGAGTTTGAAGCCAAGAAATGGTTGAGAAGGCAACAAATATTTCGCAATTCTGCTGCTCCAATCGCTTAACCAGATTGGCCTAGGGAAAAAATACACATACCGTTGTAATCGGGCGAGTTTCTACTTTCAGACGCAGCAGGAATTTTTGGGTTAGGTCAATCTATTTGCGAGATATGGGAGTTTAAAGCCAAGAAATGGTTGAGAAGGCAACAAATATTTCGCAATTCTGCTGCTCCAACCGCTGAACCAGAATGGCCTAGGGAAAAAATACACATACCGTTGTAACCGGACGAGTTTCTACTTTCAGACGCAATAGGAGTTTTTTGGTTAGGTCAATCCGTTCGCAAGATACGGGAGCTTGAAGCTAAGAAATGGTTGAGAACGTAACAAATTTTTCGCAATTCTGCTGCTCCGAACGCTTAACCAGAATGGCCTAGGGAAAAAATTCACATACCGTTGTAACGGGACGAGTTTCTACTTTCAGACGCAATAGAATTTTTGGGTTAGGTCAATCCGTTCGCGAGATATGGGAGTTTGAAGCCAAGAAATGATTGAGAAGGCAACAAATTTTTCGCAATTCTGCTGCTCCGAACGCTTAACCAGAATGGCCTAGGGAGAAAATACTCATACAGTTGTAATCGGGCTAGTCTCTACTTTCAGACGCAGCAGGAATTTTGGGTTAGGTCAATCTGTTCGCGAGATATGGGAGTTTGAAGCCAAGAAATGGTTGAGAAGGCAACAAATATTTCGCAATTCTGCTGCTCCAATCGCTTAACCAGATTGGCCTAGGGAAAAAATACACATACCGTTGTAATCGGGCGAGTTTCTACTTTCAGACACAGCAGGAATTTTTGGGTTAGGTCAATCTGTTCGCGAGATATGGGAGTTTGAAGCCAAGAAATTGTTGAGAAGGCTACAAATTTTTCGCACTTCTGCTGCTCCAATCGCTTAACCAGATTGGCCTTGGGAAAAAATACACATACCGTTGTAATCGGGCGAATTTCTACTTTCGGACGCAGCAGGAATTTTTGGGTTAGGTCAATCTGTTTGCGAGATATGGGAGTTTAAAGCCAAGAAATGGTTGAGAAGGCAACAAATATTTCGCACTTCTGCTGCTCCAACCGCTGAACCAGAATGGCCTAGGGAAAAAATACACATACCGTTTAAATCGGGCGAGTTTCTACTTTCAGATGCAATAGGAATTTTTGGGTTAGGTCAATCCGTTCGCGAGATATGGGAGTTTGAAGCTAAGAAGTGATTGAGAAGACAACAAATTTTTCGCACTCCTGCTGCTCCGAACGCTTAACCAGAATGGCCTAGGGAAAAAATTCGCATACCGTTGTAACTGGACGAGTTTCTACTTTCAGACGCAATAGAATTTTTGGGTTAGGTCAATCCGTTCGCGAGATATGGGAGTTTGAAGCTAAGAAATGGTTGAGAAGGCAACAAATTTTTTGCACTTATGCTGCTGCAATCGCTTAACCAGAATGGCCTAGGGGAAGAATACACATACCGTTGTAATCGGGCGAGTTTCTACTTTCAGATGCAATAGGAATTTTAGGGATAGGTCAATCCTTTCGCGAGATATGGGACTTTGAATCTAAGAAATGGTTGACAAGACAACAAATTTTTTGTCCTTCTGCTGCTCCAGTCGCTTAACCAGAATGGCCTAGGGGGAAAATACACATACGTTGTAATCGGGCTAGTTTCTACTTTCAGATGCAATAGGAATTTTTTGGTTTGGTCAATCCGTTCGCGAGATATGGGAGTTTGAAGCTAACAAATAGTTGAGAAGACAACAAATTTTTCGCACTTCTGCTGGTCCAAACGCTTAAACCGAATGGCCTAGGGGAAAAATACACATACCGTTGTAGTCGGGCGAGTTTCTACCTTCAGATGCAATAGGAATTTTTGGGTTAGATCAATCCGTTCGCGAGATATGGGAGTTTGAAGCTAAGAAATGGTTGAGAAGACAACAAATTTTTCGCACTTCTGCTGCTCCGAACGCTTAACCAGAATGGCCTAGGGAAAAAATACACATACCGTTATAGTCGGGCGAGTTTCTACTTTCAGACGCAGCAGGAATTTTTGGGATTTGTCAATCCGTTCGCGAGATATGGGGGTTTGAAGCTAAGAAATAGTTGAGAAGACAACAAATTTTTCGCACTTCTGCTGCTCCAAACGCTTAACCAGAATGGCCTAGGGAAAAAATACACATACCGTTGTAATCGGGCGAGTTTCTACTTTCAGCCGCAGCAGGAATTTTTGGGTTAGGTCAATCTGTTCGCGAGATATGCGAGTTTGAAGCCAAGAAATGGTTGAGAAGGCTACAAATTTTTCGCACTTCTGCTGCTCCAATCGCTTAACCAGATTGGCCTATGGGAAAAATACACATACCGTTGTAATCGGGCGAGTTTCTACTTTCAGACGCAGCAGGAATTTTGGGTTAGGTCAATCTGTTCGCGAGATATGGGAGTTTGAAGCCAAGAAATGGTTGAGAAGGCAACAAATATTTCGCAATTCTGCTGCTCCAATCGCTTAACCAGATTGGCCTAGGGAAAAAATACACATACCGTTGTAATCGGGCGAGTTTCTACTTTCAGACGCAGCAGGAATTTTTGGGTTAGGTCAATCTATTTGCGAGATATGGGAGTTTAAAGCCAAGAAATGGTTGAGAAGGCAACAAATATTTCGCAATTCTGCTGCTCCAACCGCTGAACCAGAATGGCCTAGGGAAAAAATACACATACCGTTGTAACCGGACGAGTTTCTACTTTCAGACGCAATAGGAGTTTTTTGGTTAGGTCAATCCGTTCGCAAGATACGGGAGCTTGAAGCTAAGAAATGGTTGAGAACGTAACAAATTTTTCGCAATTCTGCTGCTCCGAACGCTTAACCAGAATGGCCTAGGGAAAAAATTCACATACCGTTGTAACGGGACGAGTTTCTACTTTCAGACGCAATAGAATTTTTGGGTTAGGTCAATCCGTTCGCGAGATATGGGAGTTTGAAGCCAAGAAATGATTGAGAAGGCAACAAATTTTTCGCAATTCTGCTGCTCCGAACGCTTAACCAGAATGGCCTAGGGAGAAAATACACATACCGTTGTAATCGGGCGAATTTCTACTTTCGGACGCAGCAGGAATTTTTGGGTTAGGTCAATCTGTTTGCGAGATATGGGAGTTTAAAGCCAAGAAATGGTTGAGAAGGCAACAAATATTTCGCACTTCTGCTGCTCCAACCGCTGAACCAGAATGGCCTAGGGAAAAAATACACATACCGTTTAAATCGGGCGAGTTTCTACTTTCAGATGCAATAGGAATTTTTGGGTTAGGTCAATCCGTTCGCGAGATATGGGAGTTTGAAGCTAAGAAGTGATTGAGAAGACAACAAATTTTTCGCACTCCTGCTGCTCCGAACGCTTAACCAGAATGGCCTAGGGAAAAAATTCGCATACCGTTGTAACTGGACGAGTTTCTACTTTCAGACGCAATAGAATTTTTGGGTTAGGTCAATCCGTTCGCGAGATATGGGAGTTTGAAGCTAAGAAATGGTTGAGAAGGCAACAAATTTTTTGCACTTATGCTGCTGCAATCGCTTAACCAGAATGGCCTAGGGGAAGAATACACATACCGTTGTAATCGGGCGAGTTTCTACTTTCAGATGCAATAGGAATTTTAGGGATAGGTCAATCCTTTCGCGAGATATGGGACTTTGAATCTAAGAAATGGTTGACAAGACAACAAATTTTTTGTCCTTCTGCTGCTCCAGTCGCTTAACCAGAATGGCCTAGGGGGAAAATACACATACGTTGTAATCGGGCTAGTTTCTACTTTCAGATGCAATAGGAATTTTTTGGTTTGGTCAATCCGTTCGCGAGATATGGGAGTTTGAAGCTAACAAATAGTTGAGAAGACAACAAATTTTTCGCACTTCTGCTGGTCCAAACGCTTAAACCGAATGGCCTAGGGGAAAAATACACATACCGTTGTAGTCGGGCGAGTTTCTACCTTCAGATGCAATAGGAATTTTTGGGTTAGATCAATCCGTTCGCGAGATATGGGAGTTTGAAGCTAAGAAATGGTTGAGAAGACAACAAATTTTTCGCACTTCTGCTGCTCCGAACGCTTAACCAGAATGGCCTAGGGAAAAAATACACATACCGTTATAGTCGGGCGAGTTTCTACTTTCAGACGCAGCAGGAATTTTTGGGATTTGTCAATCCGTTCGCGAGATATGGGGGTTTGAAGCTAAGAAATAGTTGAGAAGACAACAAATTTTTCGCACTTCTGCTGCTCCAAACGCTTAACCAGAATGGCCTAGGGAAAAAATACACATACCGTTGTAATCGGGCGAGTTTCTACTTTCAGCCGCAGCAGGAATTTTTGGGTTAGGTCAATCTGTTCGCGAGATATGCGAGTTTGAAGCCAAGAAATGGTTGAGAAGGCTACAAATTTTTCGCACTTCTGCTGCTCCAATCGCTTAACCAGATTGGCCTATGGGAAAAATACACATACCGTTGTAATCGGGCGAGTTTCTACTTTCAGACGCAGCAGGAATTTTGGGTTAGGTCAATCTGTTCGCGAGATATGGGAGTTTGAAGCCAAGAAATGGTTGAGAAGGCAACAAATATTTCGCAATTCTGCTGCTCCAATCGCTTAACCAGATTGGCCTAGGGAAAAAATACACATACCGTTGTAATCGGGCGAGTTTCTACTTTCAGACGCAGCAGGAATTTTTGGGTTAGGTCAATCTATTTGCGAGATATGGGAGTTTAAAGCCAAGAAATGGTTGAGAAGGCAACAAATATTTCGCAATTCTGCTGCTCCAACCGCTGAACCAGAATGGCCTAGGGAAAAAATACACATACCGTTGTAACCGGACGAGTTTCTACTTTCAGACGCAATAGGAGTTTTTTGGTTAGGTCAATCCGTTCGCAAGATACGGGAGCTTGAAGCTAAGAAATGGTTGAGAACGTAACAAATTTTTCGCAATTCTGCTGCTCCGAACGCTTAACCAGAATGGCCTAGGGAAAAAATTCACATACCGTTGTAACGGGACGAGTTTCTACTTTCAGACGCAATAGAATTTTTGGGTTAGGTCAATCCGTTCGCGAGATATGGGAGTTTGAAGCCAAGAAATGATTGAGAAGGCAACAAATTTTTCGCAATTCTGCTGCTCCGAACGCTTAACCAGAATGGCCTAGGGAGAAAATACTCATACAGTTGTAATCGGGCTAGTCTCTACTTTCATACGCAGCAGGAATTTCTGGGGTTGGTCAATCCGTTCGCGAGATATGGGACTTTGAAGCTAAGAAATGGTTTAGAAGACAACAAATTTTTTGCAATGCTGCTGCTCCAATCGCTTAACCAGAATGGCCTAGGGAAAAAATACACATACCGTTGTAATCGGGCGAGTGTCTACTTTCAGATGCATTAGGAATTTTTGGGTTAGGTCAATCCGTTCGCGAGGTATGGGAGTTTGAAGCTAAGAAGTGATTGAGAAGGCAACAAATTTTTCGCCCTTCTGTCGCTCCAAACGCTTAACCAGAATGGCCTAGGGGGAAAATACACATACCGTTGTAATCGGGCGAGTTTCTACTTTCAGATGCAATAGGAATTTTTGGGTTAGGTCAATCTGTTCGCGAGATATGGGAGTTTGAAGCCAAGAAATGGTTGAGAAGGCAACAAATATTTCGCAATTCTGCTGCTGCAATCGCCTAACCAGAATGGCCTAGGTGAAAAATACACATACCGTTGTAATCGGGCGAGTTTCTTATTTCAGATGCAATAGGAATTTTAGGGTTAGGTCAATCTGTTTGCGAGAAATGGGAGTTTGAAGCTAAGAAGTGATTGAGAAGGCCACAAATTTTTCGCACTTCTGTTGCTCCAAACGCTTAACCAGAATGGCCTATGGGAAAAATACACATACCGTTGTAATCGGGCGAGTTTCTACTTTCAGACGCAGCAGGAATGTTTGGGTTAGGTCAATCTGTTCGCGAGATATGGGAGTTTGAAGCCAAGAAATTGTTGAGAAGGCTACAAATTTTTCGCACTTCTGCTGCTCCAATCGCTTAACCAGATTGGCCTAGGGAAAAAATACACATACCGTTGTAAGCGGGCGATTTTCTACTTTCAGACGCAGCAGGAATTTTTGGGTTAGGTCAATCTGTTTGCGAGATATGGGAGTTTAAAGCCAAGAAATGGTTGAGAAGGCAACAAATATTTCGCACTTCTGCTGCTCCAACCGCTGAACCAGAATGGCCTAGGGAAAAAATGCACATACCGTTGTAACCGGACGAGTTTCTACTTTCAGACGCAATAGGAATTTTTGGGTTAGGTCAATCCGTTGGCGAGATACGGGAGTTTGAAGCTAAGAAATGGTTGAGAAGGTAACAAATTTTTCGCAATTCTGCTGCTCCAACGGCTGAACCAGAATGGCCTAGGGAAAAAATAAACATACCGTTGTAACCGGACGAGTTTCTACTTTCAGACGCAATAGAATTTTTGGGTTAGGTCAATCCGTTCGCGAGATATGGGAGTTTGAAGCTAAGAAATGGTTGAGAAGGCAACAAATTTTTCGCACTTCTGCTGCTGCAATCGCTTAACAAGAATGGCCTAGGGAAAAAATTCGCATACCGTTGTAACGGGACGAGTTTCTACTTTCAGACGCAATAGAATTTTTGGGTTAGGTCAATCCGTTCGCGAGATATGGGAGTTTGAAGCTAAGAAATGGTTGAGAAGGCAACAAATTTTCCCAATTCTGCTGCTCCGAACGCTTAACCAGAATGGCCTAGGGAAAAAATACACATACCGTTGTAATCGGGCGAGTTTCTACCTTCAGATGCAATAGGAATTTTTGGGTTAGGTCAATCCGTTCGCGAGATATGGGTGTTTGAAGCTAAGAAATGGTTGAGAAGACAACAAATTTTTCGCACTTCTGCTGCTCCGAACGCTTAACAAGAATGGCCTAGGGAAAAAATTCGCATACCGTTGTAACGGGACGAGTTTCTACTTTCAGACGCAATAGAATTTTTGGGTTAGGTCAATCCGTTCGCGAGATATGGGAGTTTGAAGCTAAGAAATGGTTGAGAAGGCAACAAATTTTTCGCACTTCTGCTGCTGCAATCGCTTAACCAGAATGGCCTAGGGGAAAAATACACATACCGTTGTAATCGGGCGAGTTTCTACTTTCAGATGCAATAGGAATTTTAGGGTTAGGTCAATCTGTTCGCGAGATATGGGACTTTGAAGCTAAGAAATGGTTGACAAGACAACAAATTTTTTGTCCTCCTGCTGCTCCAGTCGCTTAACCAGAATGGCCTAGGGGGAAAATACACATACGTTGTAATTGGGCTAGTTTCTACTTTCAGATGCAATAGGAATTTTTTGGTTTGGTCAATCCGTTCGCGAGATATGGGAGTTTGAAGCTAAGAAATAGTTGAGAAGACAACAAATTTTTCGCACTTCTGCTGGTCCAAACGCTTAAACCGAATGGCCTAGGGGAAAAATACACATACCGTTGTAGTCGGGCGAGTTTCTACCTTCAGATGCAATAGGAATTTTTGTGTTAGATCAATCTGTTCGCGAGATATGGGAGTTTGAAGCTAAGAAATGGTTGAGAAGACAACAAATTTTTCGCACTTCTGCTGCTCCGAACGCTTAACCAGAATGGCCTAGGGAAAAAATACACATACCGTTATAGTCGGGCGAGTTTCTACTTTCAGACGCAGCAGGAATTTTTGGGATTTGTCAATCCGTTCGCGAGATATGGGGGTTTGAAGCTAAGAAATAGTTGAGAAGACAACAAATTTTTCGCACTTCTGCTGCTCCAAACGCTTAACCAGAATGGCCTAGGGAAAAAATACACATACCGTTGTAATCGGGCGAGTTTCTACTTTCAGACGCAGCAGGAATTTTTGGGTTAGGTCAATCTGTTCGCGAGATATGCGAGTTTGAAGCCAAGAAATGGTTGAGAAGGCTACAAATTTTTCGCAATTCTGCGGCTCCAATCGCTTAACCAGATTGGCCTAGGGAAAAAATACACATACCGTTGTAATCGGGCGAGTTTCTACTTTCAGACGCAGCAGGAATTTTTGGGTTAGGTCAATCTATTTGCGAGATATGGGAGTTTAAAGCCAAGAAATGGTTGAGAAGGCAACAAATATTTCGCAATTCTGCTGCTCCAACCGCTGAACCAGAATGGCCTAGGGAAAAAATACACATACCGTTGTAACCGGACGAGTTTCTACTTTCAGACGCAATAGGAGTTTTTGGGTTAGGTCAATCCGTTCGCAAGATACGGGAGTTTGAAGCTAAGAAATGGTTGAGAACGTAACAAATTTTTCGCAATTCTGCTGCTCCGAACGCTTAACCAGAATGGCCTAGGGAAAAAATTCACATACCGTTGTAACGGGACGAGTTTCTACTTTCAGACGCAATAGAATTTTTGGGTTAGGTCAATCCGTTCGCGAGATATGGGAGTTTGAAGCCAAGAAATGATTGAGAAGGCAACAAATTTTTCGCACTTCTGCTGCTCCGAACGCTTAACCAGAATGGCCTAGGGGGAAAATAAACATACCGTTGTAACCGGACGAGTTTCTACTTTCAGATGCAATAGGAATTTTTGGGTTAGGTCAATCTGTTCGCGAGATATGGGAGTTTGAAGCCAAGAAATGGTTGAGAAGGCAACAAATATTTCGCAATTCTGCTGCTCCACTCGCTTAACCAGATTGGCCTTGGGAGAAAATACACATACCGTTGTAATCGGGCGAGTTTCTACTTTCATACGCAGCAGGAATTTCTGGGTTTGGTCTATCCGTTCGCGAGATATGGGACTTTGAAGCTAAGAAATGGTTTAGAAGACAACAAATTTTTTGCAATTCTGCTGCTCCAAACGCTTATCCACAATGGCCTAGGGGAAAAATACACATACCGTTGTAATCGGGCGAGTTTCTTCTTTCAGATGCAATAGGAATTTTAGGGTTAGGTCAATCTGTTCGCGAGATATGGGAGTTTGAAGCTAAGAAATGGTTGAGAAGGCAACAAATTTTTCGCACTTCTGCTGCTCCAAACGCTTAACCAGAATGGCCTATGGGAAAAATACACATACCGTTGTAACCGGACGAGTTTCTACTTTCAGACGCAACAGGAATTTTTGGGTTAGGTCAATCCGTTCGCGAGATACGGGAGTTTGAAGCTAAGAAATGGTTGAGAAGGTAACAAATTTTTCGCAATTCTGCTGCTGCAATCACCTAACCAGAATGGCCTACGGAAAAAATACACATACCGTTTAAATCGGGCGAGTTTCTACTTTCAGATGCAATAGGAATTTTTGGGTTAGGTCAATCCGTTCGCGAGATATGGGAGTTTGAAGCTAAGAAGTGATTGAGAAGGCAACAAATTTTTCGCACTTCTGTTGCTCCAAACGCTTAACCAGAATGGCCTAGGGGGAAAATACACATACCGTTGCATTCGGGCGAGTTTCTTCTTTCAGATGCAATAGGAATTTTTGGGTTCGGTCAATCCGTTCCCGAGATATGGGAGTTTGAAGCTAAGAAATGGTTGAGAAGACAACAAATTTTTCGCAATTCTGCTGCTCCGAACGCTTAACCAGAATGGCCTAGGGAAAAAATACACATACCGTTGTAATCGGGCGAGTTTCTACCTTCAGATGCAATAGGAATTTTTGGGTTAGGTCAATCCGTTCGCGAGATATGGGAGTTTGAAGCTAAGAAATGGTTGAGAAGGCAACAAATTTTTCGCACTTCTGCTGCTCCAAACGCTTAACCAGAATGGCCTAGGGGAAAAATACACATACCGTTGTAATCGGGCGAGTTTCTACCTTCAGATGCAATAGGAATTTTTGGGATAGGTCAATCCGTTCGCGAAATATGGGAGTTTGAAGCTAAGAAATGGTTGAGAAGACAACAAATTTTTCGTATTTCTGCTGCTCCGAACGCTTAACCAGAATGGCCTAGGGAGAAAATACTCATACCATTGTAATCGGGCTAGTTTCTACTTTCATACGCAGCAGGAATTTCTGGGTTTGGCCAATCCGTTCGCGAGATATGGGACTTTGAAGCTAAGAAATGGTTTAGAAGACAACAAATTTTTTGCAATTCTGCTGCTCCAATCGCTTAACCAGATTGGCCTAGGGGAAAAATACACATACCGTTGTAATCGGGCGAGTTTCTACTTTCAGATGCAATAGGAATTTTTGGGTTAGGTCAATCTGTTTGCGAGATATGGGAGTTTAAAGCCAAGAAATGGTTGAGAAGGCAACAAATTTTTCGCACTTCTGTTGCTCCAAACGCTTAACCAGAATGGCCTAGGGGGAAAATACACATACCGTTGTAATCGGGCGAGTTTCTACTTTCAGATGCAATAGGAATTTTTGGGTTCGGCCAATCCGTTCGCGAGATATGGGTGTTGGAAGCCAAGAAATAGTAGAGAAGACACCAAATTTTTCGCACTTCTGCTGCTCCAAACGCTTAACCAGAATGGCCTAGGGGAAAAATACACATACCGTTGTAATCGGGCGAGTTTCTACCTTCAGATGCAATAAGAATTTTTGCGTTAGGTCAATCCGTTCGCGAGATATGGGAGTTTAAAGCTAAGAAATGACTGAGAAGACAACAAATTTTTCGCATTTCTGCTGCTCCAAACGCTTAACCAGAATGGCCTAGGGAAAAATACACATACCGTTGTAATCGGGCGAGTTTCTACTTTCAGACGCAGCAGGAATTTTTGGGTTAGGTCAATCTATTCGCGAGATATGGGAGTTTGAAGCCAAGAAATGATTGAGAAGGCAACAAATATTTCGCAATTCTGCTGCTCCAAACGCTTAACCAAAATGGCCCAGGGAAAAAATACACATACCGTTGTAATCGGGCGACTTTCTACTTTCAGACGCAGCAGGAATTTTTGGGTTAGGTCAATCTGTTCGCGAGATATGGGAGTTTGAAGCCAAGAAATGGTTGAGAAGGCAACAAATATTTCGCAATTCTGCTGCTCCAATCGCTTAACCAGATTGGTCTATGGAGAAAATACACATACCGTTGTAATCGGGCGATCTTCTACTTTCATACGCAGCAGGAATTTCTGGGTTTGGTCTATCCGTTCGCGAGATATGGGACTTTGAAGCTAAGAAATGGTTTAGAAGACAACAAATTTTTTGCAATTCTGCTGCTCCAAACGCTTAACCAAAATGGCCTAGGGGAAAAATACACATACCGTTGTAACCGGACGAGTTTCTACTTTCAGACGCAATAGAATTTTTAGGTTAGGTCAATCTGTTTGCGAGATATGGGAGTTTAAAGCCAAGAAATGGTTGAGAAGGCAACAAATATTTCGCACTTCTGCTGCTACAACCGCTGAACCAGAATGACCTAGGGAAAAAATACACATACCGTTGTAACCGGACGAGTTTCTACTTTCAGACGCAATAGGAATTATTGGGTTAGGTCAATCCGTTCGCGAGATACGGGAGTTTGAAGCTAAGAAATGGTTGAGATGGTAACAAATTTTTCGCAATTCTGCTGCTGCAATCGCCTAACCAGAATGGCCTAGGGAAGAAATACACATACCGTTGTAATCGGGCGAGTTTCTACTTTCAGATGCAATAGGAATTTTTGGGTTAGGTCAATCCGTTCGCGAGATATGGGAGTTTGAAGCTAAGAAGTGATTGAGAAGGCAACAAATTTTTCGCACTTCTGCTGCTCCGAACGCTTAACCAGAATGGCCTAGGGAAAAAATTCACATACCGTTGTAACGGGACGAGTTTCTACTTTCAGACGCAATAGAATTTTTGGGTTAGGTCAATCCGTTCGCGAGATATGGGAGTTTCAAGCTAAGAAATGGTTGAGAAGGCAACAAATTTTTCGCAATTCTGCTGCTCCAAACGCTTAACCAGAATGGCCTAGGGGAAAAATATACATACCGTTGTAATCGGGCGAGTTTCTACCTTCAGATGCAATAGGAATTTTTGGGTTAGGTCAATCCGTTCGCGAGATATGGGAGTTTGAAGCTAAGAAATGGTTGAGAAGACAACAAATTTTTCGTACTTCTGCTGCAGCGAACGCTTAACCAAAATGGCCTAGGGAAAAAATACACATACCGTTGTAATCGGGCGAGTTTCTACTTTCAGACGCAGCAGGAATTTTTGGGTTAGGTCAATCCGTTCGCGACATATGGGACTTTGAAGCTAAGAAATGGTTGACAAGACAACAAATTTTTTGTCCTTCTGCTGCTCCAGTCGCTTAACCAGAATGGCCTAGGGGGAAAATACACATACGTTGTAATCGGGCGAGTTTCTACTTTCAGATGCAATAGGAATTCTTTGGTTTGGTCAATCCGTTCGCGAGATATGGGAGTTTGAAGCCAAGAAATGGTTGAGAAGGCTACAAATTTTTCGCACTTCTGCTGCTCCAATCGCTTAACCAGATTGGCCTATGGGAAAAATACACATACCGTTGTAATCGGGCGAGTTTCTACTTTCAGACGCAGCAGGAATTTTTGGGTTAGGTCAATCTGTTCGCGAGATATGGGAGTTTGAAGCCAAGAAATGGTTGAGAAGGCTACAAATTTTTCGCACTTCTGCTGCTCGAATCGCTTAATCAGATTGGCCTAGAAAAAAAAAATACACATACCGTTGTGATCGGGCGAGTTTCTACTTTCAGACGCAGCAGGAATTTTTGGGTTAGGTTAATCTATTTGCGAGATATGGGAGTTTAAAGCCAAGAAATGGTTGAGAAGGAAACAAATATTTCGCAATTCTGCTGCTCCAACCGCTGAACCAGAATGGCCTAGGGAAAAAATACACATACCGTTGTAACCGGACGAGTTTCTACTTTCAGACGCAATAGGAATTTTTGGGTTAGGTCAATCCGTTCGCGAGATACGGGAGTTTGAAGCTAAGAAATGGTTGAGAAGGTAACAAATTTTTCGCAATTCTGCTGCTGCAATCGCCTAACCAGAATGGCCTAGGGAAAAAATACACATACCGTTGTAATCGGGCGAGTTTCTACTTTCAGATGCAATAGGAATTTTAGGGTTAGGTCAATCTGTTCGCGAGATATGGGACTTTGAAGCTAAGAAATGGTTGACAAGACAACAAATTTTTTGTACTTCTGCTGCTCCAGTCGCTTAACCAGAATGGCCTAGGGGGAAAATACACATACGTTGTAATCGGGCTAGTTTCTACTTTCAGATGCAATAGGAATTTTTTGGTTTGGTCAATCCGTTCGCGAGATATGGGAGTTTGAAGCTAAGAAATGGTTGAGAAGACAACAAATTTTTCGCACTTCTGCTGCTCCGAACGCTTAACCAGAATGGCCTAGGGAAAAAATACACATACCGTTATAGTCGGGCGAGTTTCTACTTTCAGACGCAGCAGGAATTTTTGGGTTAGGTCAATCCGTTCGCGACATATGGGACTTTGAAGCTAAGAAATGGTTGACAAGACAACAAATTTTTTGTCCTTCTGCTGCTCCAGTCGCTTAACCAGAATGGCCTATGGGAAAAATACACATACCGTTGTAATCGGGCGAGTTTCTACTTTCATACGCAGCAGGAATTTCTGGGTTTGGTCAATCCGTTCGCGAGATACGGGAGTTTGAAGCTAAGAAATGGTTGAGAAGGTAACACATTTTTCGCAATTCTGCTGCTGCAATCGCCTAACCAGAATGGCCTAGGGAAAAAATACACATACCGTTTAAATCGGGCGAGTTTCTACTTTCAGATGCAATAGGAATTTTTGGGTTAGGTCAATCTGTTCGCGAGATATGGGAGTTTGAAGCTAAGAAATGGTTGAGAAGACAACAAATTTTTCGCACTTCTGCTGCTCCGAACGCTTAACCAGAATGGCCTGGGGAAAAAATTCACATACCGTTGTAACGGGACGAGTTTCTTCTTTCAGATGCAATAGGAATTTTTGGGTTCGGTCAATCTGTTCGCGAGATATGGGAGTTTGAAGCTAAGAAGTGATTGAGAAGGCAACAAATTTTTCGCACTTCTGTTGCTCCAAACGCTTAACCAGAATGGCCTAGGGGGAAAATACACATACCGTTGCATTCGGGCGAGTTTCTTCTTTCAGATGCAATAGGAATTTTTGGGTTCGGTCAATCCGTTCCCGAGATATGGGAGTTTGAAGCTAAGAAATGGTTGAGAAGACAACAAATTTTTCGCAATTCTGCTGCTCCGAACGCTTAACCAGAATGGCCTAGGGAAAAAATACACATACCGTTGTAATCGGGCGAGTTTCTACCTTCAGATGCAATAGGAATTTTTGGGTTAGGTCAATCCGTTCGCGAGATATGGGAGTTTGAAGCTAAGAAATGGTTGAGAAGACAACAAATTTTTCGCACTTCTGCTGCTCCGAACGCTTAACCAGAATGGCCTGGGGAAAAAATTCACATACCGTTGTAACGGGACGAGTTTCTACTTTCAGACGCAATAGAATTTTTGGGTTAGTTCAATCCGTTCGCGAGATATGGGAGTTTGAAGCTAAGAAATGGTTGAGAAGGCAACAAATTTTTCGCACTTCTGCTGCTCCAAACGCTTAACCAGAATGGCCTAGGGGAAAAATACACACACGGTTGTAATCGGGCCAGTTTCTACCTTCAGATGCAATAGGAATTTTTGGGATAGGTCAATCCGTTCGCGAAATATGGGAGTTTGAAGCTAAGAAATGGTTGAGAAGACAACAAATTTATCGTATTTCTGCTGCTCCGAACGCTTAACCAGAATGGCCTAGGGAGAAAATACTCATACCGTTGTAATCGGGCTAGTTTCTACTTTCATACGCAGCAGGAATTTCTGGATTTGGCCAATCCGTTCGCGAGATATGGGACTTTGAAGCTAAGAAATGGTTGAGAAGGTAACAAATTTTTCGCAATTCTGCTGCTGCAATCGCCTAACCAGAATGGCCTAGGGAAAAAATACACATACCGTTTAAATCGGGCGAGTTTCTACTTTCAGATGCAATAGGAATTTTTGGGTTAGGTCAATCTGTTCGCGAGATATGGGAGTTTGAAGCTAAGAAATGGTTGAGAAGACAACAAATTTTTCGCACTTCTGCTGCTCCGAACGCTTAACCAGAATGGCCTGGGGAAAAAATTCACATACCGTTGTAACGGGACGAGTTTCTTCTTTCAGATGCAATAGGAATTTTTGGGTTCGGTCAATCTGTTCGCGAGATATGGGAGTTTGAAGCTAAGAAGTGATTGAGAAGGCAACAAATTTTTCGCACTTCTGTTGCTCCAAACGCTTAACCAGAATGGCCTAGGGGGAAAATACACATACCGTTGCATTCGGGCGAGTTTCTTCTTTCAGATGCAATAGGAATTTTTGGGTTCGGTCAATCCGTTCCCGAGATATGGGAGTTTGAAGCTAAGAAATGGTTGAGAAGACAACAAATTTTTCGCAATTCTGCTGCTCCGAACGCTTAACCAGAATGGCCTAGGGAAAAAATACACATACCGTTGTAATCGGGCGAGTTTCTACCTTCAGATGCAATAGGAATTTTTGGGTTAGGTCAATCCGTTCGCGAGATATGGCAGTTTGAAGCTAAGAAATGGTTGAGAAGACAACAAATTTTTCGCACTTCTGCTGCTCCGAACGCTTAACCAGAATGGCCTGGGGAAAAAATTCACATACCGTTGTAACGGGACGAGTTTCTACTTTCAGACGCAATAGAATTTTTGGGTTAGGTCAATCCGTTCGCGAGATATGGGAGTTTGAAGCTAAGAAATGGTTGAGAAGGCAACAAATTTTTCGCACTTCTGCTGCTCCAAACGCTTAACCAGAATGGCCTAGGGGAAAAATACACATACGGTTGTAATCGGGCGAGTTTCTACCTTCAGATGCAATAGGAATTTTTGGGATAGGTCAATCCGTTCGCGAAATATGGGAGTTTGAAGCTAAGAAATGGTTGAGAAGACAACAAATTTATCGTATTTCTGCTGCTCCGAACGCTTAACCAGAATGGCCTAGGGAGAAAATACTCATACCGTTGTAATCGGGCTAGTTTCTACTTTCATACGCAGCAGGAATTTCTGGGTTTGGCCAATCCGTTCGCGAGATATGGGACTTTGAAGCTAAGAAATGGTTTAGAAGACAACAAATTTTTTGCAATTCTGCTGCTCCAATCGCTTAACCAGATTGGCCTAGGGGAAAAATACACATACCGTTGTAATCGGGCGAGTTTCTACTTTCAGATGCAATAGGAATTTTTGGGTTAGGTCAATCTGTTTGCGAGATATGGGAGTTTAAAGCCAAGAAATGGTTGAGAAGGCAACAAATATTTCGCACTTGTGCTGCTGCAATCGCCTAACCAGAATGGCCTAGGGAAAAAATACACATACCGTTTAAATCGGGCGAGTTTCTACTTTCAGATGCAATAGGAATTTTTGGGTTAGGTCAATCCGTTCGCGAGATACGGGAGTTTAAAGCTAAGAAATGGTTGAGATGGTAACAAATTTTTCGCAATTCTGCTGCTGCAATCGCCTAACCAGAATGGCCTAGGGAAAAAATACACATACCGTTGTAATCGGGCGAGTTTCGACTTTCAGATACAATAGGAATTTTTGGGTTAGGTCAATCCGTTCGCGAGATATGGGAGTTTGAAGCTAAGAAGTGATTGAGAAGGCAACAAATTTTTCGCACTTCTGTTGCTCCAAACGCTTAACCAGAATGGCCTAGGGAAAAAATACACATACCGTTGTAATCGGGCGAGTTTCTTCTTTCAGACGCAGCAGGAATTTTTGGGTTAGGTCAATCTGTTCGCGAGATATGCGAGCTTGAAGCCAAGAAATGGTTGAGAAGGCTACAAATTTTTCGCACTTCTGCTGCTCCAATCGCTTAACCAGATTGGCCTATGGGAAAAATACACATACCGTTGTAATCGGGCGAGTTTCTACTTTCAGACGCAGCAGGAATTTTTGGGTTAGGTCAATCTGTTCGCGAGATATGGGAGTTTGAAGCCAAGAAATGGTTGAGAAGGCAACAAATATTTCGCAATTCTGCTGCTCCAATCGCTTAACCAGATTGGCCTAGGGAAAAAATACACATACCGTTGTGATCGGGCGAGTTTCTACTTTCAGACGCAGCAGGAATTTTTGGGTTAGGTCAATCTATTTGCGAGATATGGGAGTTTAAAGCCAAGAAATGGTTGAGAAGGCAACAAATATTTCGCAATTCTGCTGCTCCAACCGCTGAACCAGAATGGCCTAGGGAAAAAATACACATACCGTTGTAACCGGACGAGTTTCTACTTTCAGACGCAATAGGAGTTTTTGGGTTAGGCCAATCCGTTCGCAAGATACGGGAGTTTGAAGCTAAGAAATGGTTGAGAAGGTAACAAATTTTTCGCAATTCTGCTGCTCCGAACGCTTAACCAGAATGGCCTAGGGAAAAAATTCACATACCGTTGTAATCGGACTAGTCTCTACTTTCATACGCAGCAGGAATTTCTGGGTTTGGTCAATCCGTTCGCGAGATATGGGAGTTTGAAGCTAAGAAATGATTGAGAAGGCAACAAATATTTCGCAATTCTGCTGCTCCTCTCGCTTAACCAGATTGGCCTTGGGAGAAAATACACATACCGTTGTAATCGGGCGAGTTTCTACTTTCATACGCAGCAGGAATTTCTGGGTTTGGTCTATCCGTTCGCGAGATATGGGACTTTGAAGCTAAGAAATGGTTTAGAAGACAACAAATTTTTTGCAATTCTGCTGCTCCAAACGCTTAACCACAATGGCCTAGGGGAAAAATACACATACCGTTGTAATCGGGCGAGTTTCTTCTTTCAGATGCAATAGGAATTTTAGGGTTAGGTCAATCTGTTCGCGAGATATGGGAGTTTGAAGCTAAGAAATGGTTGAGAAGGCAACAAATTTTTCGCACTTCTGCTGCTCCAAACGCTTCACCAGAATGGCCTATGGGAAAAATACACATACCGTTGTAATCGGGCGAGTTTCTACTTTCAGACGCAGCAGGAATTTTTGGGTTAGGTCAATCTGTTCGCGAGATATGGGAGTTTGAAGCCAAGACATGGTTGAGAAGGCTACAAATTTTTCGCACTTCTGCTGCTCCAATCGCTTAACCAGATTGGCCTAGGGAAAAAATACACATACCGTTGTAACCGGACGAGTTTCTACTTTCAGACGCAACAGGAATTATTGGGTTAGGTCAATCCGTTCGCGAGATACGGGAGTTTGAAGCTAAGAAATGGTTGAGAAGGTAACAAATTTTTCGCAATTCTGCTGCTGCAATCGCCTAACCAGAATGGCCTAGGGAAAAAATACATATACCGTTTAAATCGGGCGAGTTTCTACTTTCAGATGCAATAGGAATTTTTGGGTTAGGTCAATCCGTTCGCGAGATATGGGAGTTTGAAGCTAAGAAGTGATTGAGAAGGCAACAAATTTTTCGCACTTCTGTTGCTCCAAACGCTTAACCAGAATGGCCTAGGGGGAAAATACACATACCGTTGCATTCGGGCGAGTTTCTTCTTTCAGACGCAGCAGGAATTTTTGGGTTAGGTCAATCTGTTCGCGAGATATGCGAGCTTGAAGCCAAGAAATGGTTGAGAAGGCTACAAATTTTTCGCACTTCTGCTGCTCCAATCGCTTAACCAGATTGGCCTATGGGAAAAATACACATACCGTTGTAATCGGGCGAGTTTCTACTTTCAGACGCAGCAGGAATTTTTGGGTTAGGTCAATCTGTTCGCGAGATATGGGAGTTTGAAGCCAAGAAATGGTTGAGAAGGCAACAAATATTTCGCAATTCTGCTGCTCCAATCGCTTAACCAGATTGGCCTAGGGAAAAAATACACATACCGTTGTGATCGGGCGAGTTTCTACTTTCAGACGCAGCAGGAATTTTTGGGTTAGGTCAATCTATTTGCGAGATATGGGAGTTTAAAGCCAAGAAATGGTTGAGAAGGCAACAAATATTTCGCAATTCTGCTGCTCCAACCGCTGAACCAGAATGGCCTAGGGAAAAAATACACATACCGTTGTAATCGGGCGACTTTCTACCTTCAGATGCAATAGGAATTTTTGGGTTAGGTCAATCCGTTCGCGAGATATGGGAGTTTGAAGCTAAGAAATGGTTGAGAAGACAACAAATTTTTCGCACTTCTGCTGCTCCGAACGCTTAACCAGAATGGCCTAGGGAAAAAATTCACATACCGTTGTAACGGGACGAGTTTCTACTTTCAGACGCAATAGAATTTTTGGGTTAGGTCAATCCGTTCGCGAGATATGGGAGTTTGAAGCTAAGAAATGGTTGAGAAGGCAACAAATTTTTCGCACTTCTGCTGCTCCAAACGCTTAACCAGAATGGCCTAGGGGAAAAATACACATACCGTTGTAATCGGGCGAGTTTCTACCTTCTGATGCAATAGGAATTTTTGGGATAGGTCAATCCGTTCGCGAAATATGGGAGTTTGAAGCTAAGAAATGGTTGAGAAGACAACAAATTTTTCGTACTTCTGCTGCTCCGAACGCTTAACCAGAATGGCCTAGGGAGAAAATACTCATACCGTTGTAATCGGGCTAGTTTCTACTTTCATACGCAGCAGGAATTTCTGGGTTTGGCCAATCCGTTCGCGAGATATGGGACTTTGAAGCTAAGAAATGGTTTAGAAGACAACAAATTTTTTGCAATTCTGCTGCTCCAATCGCTTAACCAGATTGGCCTAGGGGAAAAATACACATACCGTTGTAACCGGACGAGTTTCTACTTTCAGACCCAATAGGAATTTTTGGGTTAGGTCAATCCGTTCGCGAGATACGGGAGTTTAAAGCTAAGAAATGGTTGAGAAGGTAACAAATTTTACGCAATTCTGCTGCTGCAATCGCCTAACCAGAATGGCCTAGGGAAAAAATACACATACCGTTGTAATCGGGCGTGTTTCTACTTTCAGATACAATAGGAATTTTTGGGTTAGGTCAATCCGTTCGCGAGATATGGGAGTTTGAAGCTAAGAAGTGATTGAGAAGGCAACAAATTTTTCGCACTTCTGTTGCTCCAAACGCTTAACCAGAATGGCCTAGGGGGAAAATACACATACCGTTGTAATCGGGCGAGTTTCTACTTTCAGATGCAATAGGAATTTTTGGGTTCGGTCAATCCGTTCGCGAGATATGGGAGTTTGAAGCTAAGAAATAGTAGAGAAGACACCAAATTTTTCGCACTTCTGCTGCTCCAAACGCTTAACCAGAATGGCCTAGGGGAAAAATACACATACCGTTGTAATCGGGCGGGTTTCTACCTTCAGATGCAATAAGAATTTTTGCGTTAGGTCAATCCGTTCGCGAGATATGGGAGTTTAAAGCTAAGAAATGAGTGAGAAGACAACAAATTTTTCGCATTTCTGCTGCTCCAAACGCTTGACCAGAATGGCCTAGGGAAAAAATACACATACCGTTGTAATCGGGCGAGTTTCTACTTTCAGACGCAGCAGGAATTTTTGGGTTAGGTCAATCTGTTCGCGAGATATGGGAGTTTGAAGCCTAGAAGTGATTGAGAAGGCAACAAATATTTCGCAATTCTGCTGCTCCAAACGCTTAACCAGAATGGCCCAGGGAAAAAATAGACATACCGTTGTAATCGGGCGACTTTCTACTTTCAGACGCAGCAGGAATTTTAGGGTTAGGTCAATCTGTTCGCGAGATATGGGAGTTTGAAGCCAAGAAATGGTTGAGAAGGCAACAAATATTTCGCACTTGTGCTGCTCCAACCGCTGAACCAGAATGGCCTAGGGAAAAAATAAACATACCGTTGTAACCGGACGAGTTTCTACTTTCAGACCCAATAGGAATTTTTGGGTTCGGTCAATCCGTTCGCGAGATATGGGAGTTTGAAGCTAAGAAATAGTAGAGAAGACACCAAATTTTTCGCACTTCTGCTGCTCCAAACGCTTAACCAGAATGGCCTAGGGGGAAAATACACATACCGTTGCATTCGGGCGAGTTTCTTCTTTCAGATGCAATAGGAATTTTTGGGTTCGGTCAATCCGTTCCCGAGATATGGGAGTTTGAAGCTAAGAAATGGTTGAGAAGAAAACAAATTTTTCGCAATTCTGCTGCTCCGAACGCTTAACCAGAATGGCCTAGGGAAAAAATTCACATACCGTTGTAACGGGACGGGTTACTACTTTCAGACGCAATAGAATTTTTGGGTTAGGTCAATCCGTTCGCGAGATATGGGAGTTTGAAGCTAAGAAATGGTTGAGAAGGCAACAAATTTTTCGCATTTCTGCTGCTCCAAACGCTTAACCAGAATGGCCTAGGGGAAAAATACACATACCGTTGTAATCGGGCGAGTTTCTACCTTCAGATGCAATAGGAATTTTTGGGATAGGTCAATCCGTTCGCGAAATATGGGAGTTTGAAGCTAAGAAATGGTTGAGAAGACAACAAATTTTTCGTATTTCTGCTGCTCCGAACGCTTAACCAGAATGGCCTAGGGAGAAAATACTCATACCGTTGTAATCGGGCTAGTTTCTACTTTCATACGCAGCAGGAATTTCTGGGTTTGGCCAATCCGTTCGCGAGATATGGGACTTTGAAGCTAAGAAATGGTTTAGAAGGCAACAAATATTTCGCAATTCTGCTGCTCCAATCGCTTAACCAGATTGGCCTAGGGAGAAAATTCACATACCGTTGTAACGGGACGAGTTTCTACTTTCAGACGCAATAGAATTTTTGGGTTAGGTCAATCTGTTCGCGAGATATGGGAGTTTGAAGCCTAGAAGTGATTGAGAAGGCAACAAATATTTCGCAATTCTGCTGCTCCAAACGCTTAACCAGAATGGCCCAGGGAAAAAATACACATACCGTTGTAATCGGGCGACTTTCTACTTTCAGACGCAGCAGGAATTTTTGGGTTAGGTCAATCTGTTCGCGAGATATGGGAGTTTGAAGCCAAGAAATGGTTGAGATCGCAACAAATATTTCGCAATTCTGCTGCTCCAATCGCTTAACCAGATTGGCCTAGGGAGAAAATACACATACCGTTGTAATCGGGCGAGTTTCTACTTTCCTACGCAGCAGGAATTTCTGGGTTTGGTCTCTCCGTTCGCGAGATATGGGACTTTGAAGCTAAGAAATGGTTTAGAAGACAACAAATTTTTGGCAATTCTGCTGCTCCAAACGCTTAACCACAATGGCCTAGGGGAAAAATACACATACCGTTGCAATCGGGCGAGTTTCTTCTTTCAGATGCAATAGGAATTTTAGGGTTAGGTCAATCTGTTCGCGAGATATGGGAGTTTGAAGCTAAGAAATGGTTGAGAAGGCAACAAATTTTTCGCACTTCTGCTGCTCCAAACGCTTAACCAGAATGGCCTATGGGAAAAATACACATACCGTTGTAATCGGGCGAGTTTCTACTTTCAGACGCAGCAGGAATTTTTGGGTTAGGTCAATCTGTTCGCGAGATATGGGAGTTTGAAGCCAAGAAATTGTTGAGAAGGCTACAAATTTTTCGCACTTCTGCTGCTCCAATCGCTTAACCAGATTGGCCTTGGGAAAAAATAAACATACCGTTGTAACGGGACGAGATTCTACTTTCAGATGCAATAGGAATTTTAGGGTTAGGTCAATCTGTTCGTGAGATATGGGAATTTGAAGCTAAGAAATGGTTGAGCAGGCAACAAATTTTTCCCACTTCTGCTGCTCCAATCGCTTAACCAGATTGGCCTAGGGACAAAATACACATACCGTTGTAATCGGGCGTGTGTCTACTTTCAGATGCAATAGGAATTTTTGGGTTCGGTCAATCCGTTCGCGAGATATCGGAGTTTGAATCTAAGAAACAGTTGAGAAGACAACAAATTTTTCGCACTTCTGCTGCTCCAAACGCTTAACCAGAATGGCCTATGGGAAAAATACACATACCGTTGTAATCGGGCGTGTTTCTACTTTCAGACGCAGCAGGAATTTTTGGGTTAGGTCAATCTGTTCGCGAGATATGGGAGTTTGAAGCCAAGAAATTGTTGAGAAGGCTACAAATTTTTCGCACTTCTGCTGCTCCAATCGCTTAACCAGAATGGCCTTGGGAAAAAATACACATACCGTTGTAATCGGGCGAGTTTCTACTTTCGGACGCAGCAGGAATTTTTGGGTTAGGTCAATCTGTTTGCGAGATATGGGAGTTTAAAGCCAAGAAATGGTTGAGAAGGCAACAAATATTTCGCACTTCTGCTGCTCCAACCGCTGAACCAGAATGGCCTAGGGAAAAAATACACATACCGTTGTAACCGGACGAGTTTCTACTTTCAGACGCAATAGGAATTTTTGGGTTAGGTCAATCCGTTGGCGAGATACGGGAGTTTGAAGCTAAGAAATGGTTGAGAAGGTAACAAATTTTTCGCAATTCTGCTGCTGCAATCGCCTAACCAGAATGGCCTAGGGAAAAAATACACATACCGTTGTAATCGGGCGAGTTTCTTCTTTCAGATGCAATAGGAATTTTTGGGTTAGGTCAATCCGTTCGCGAGATATGGGAGTTTGAAGCTAAGAAACGGTTGAGAAGGCAACAAATTTTTCGCACTTCTGCTGCTCCAAACGCTTAACCAGGATGGCCTAAGGGAAAAAGTACACATACCGTTGTAATCGGGCGAGTTTCTACTTTCAGACGCAGCAGGAATTTTTGGGTTAGGTCAATCTGTTCGCGAGATATGGGACTTTGAAGCCAAGAAATGGTTGAGAAAGCTACAAATTTTTCGCACTTCTGCTGCTCCAACCGCTGAACCAGAATGGCCTAGGGAAAAAACACACATACCGTTCTAACCGGACGGGTTTCTTCTATCGGACGCAATAGGAATTTTTGGGTTAGGTCAATCCGTTCGCGAGATACGGGAGTTTGAAGCTAAGAAATGGTTGAGAAGGTAACAAATTTTTCGCACTTCTGCTGCTCCAAACGCTTAACCAGAATGGCCTAGGGGAAAAATACACATACCGTTGTAATCGGGCGAGTTTCTACCTTCAGATGCAATAGGACTTTTTGGGATAGGTCAATCCGTTCGCGAAATGTGGGAGTTTGAAGCTAAGAAATGGTTGAGAAGACAACAAATTTTTCGCACTTCTGCTGCTCCGAACGCTTAACCAGAATGGCCTAGGGAAAAAATTCGCATACCGTTGTAACGGGACGAGTTTCTACTTTCAGACGCAATAGAATTTTTGGGTTAGGTCAATCCGTTCGCGAGATATGGGAGTTTGAAGCTAAGAAATGGTTGAGAAGGCAACAAATTTTTCGCACTTCTGCTGCTCCAAACGCTTAACCAGAATGGCCTAGGGGAAAAATACACATACCGTTGTAATCGGGCGAGTTTCTACCTTCAGATGCAATAGGACTTTTTGGGATAGGTCAATCCGTTCGCGAAATGTGGGAGTTTGAAGCTAAGAAATGGTTGAGAAGACAACAAATTTTTCGTATTTCTGCTGCTCCGAACGCTTAACCAGAATGGCCTAGGGAGAAAATACTCATACCGTTGTAATAGGGCTAGTTTCTACTTTCATACGCAGCAGGAATTTCTGGGTTTGGTCAATCCGTTCGCGAGATATGGGACTTTGAAGCTAAGAAATGGTTTAGAAGACAACAAATTTTTTGCAATTCTGCTGCTCCAAACGCTTAACCAGACTGGCCTAGGGGGAAAACACACATACCGTTGCATTCGGGCGAGTTTCTTCTTTCAGATGCAATAGGAATTTTTGGGTTCGGTCAATCCGTTCGCGAGATATGGGAGTTTGAAGCTAAGAAATGGTTGAGAAGACAACAAATTTTTCGCAATTCTGCTGCTCCGAACGCTTAACCAGAATGGCCTAGGGAAAAAATACACATACCGTTGTAATCGGGCGAGTTTCTACCTTCAGATGCAATAGGAATTTTTGGGTTAGGTCAATCCGTTCGCGAGATATGGGTGTTTGAAGCTAAGAAATGGTTGAGAAGACAACAAATTTTTCGCACTTCTGCTGCTCCGAACGCTTAACCAGAATGGCCTAGGGAAAAAATTCACATACCGTTGTAACGGGACGAGTTTCTACTTTCAGACGCAATAGAATTTTTGGGTTAGGTCAATCCGTTCACGAGATATGGGAGTTTGAAGCTAAGAAATGGTTGAGAAGGCAACAAATTTTTCGCACTTCTGCTGCTCCAAACGCTTAACCAGAATGGCCTAGGGGAAAAATACACATACCGTTGTAATCGGGCGAGTTTCTACCTTCAGATGCAATAGGAATTTTTGGGATAGGTCAATCCGTTCGCGAAATATGGGAGTTTGAAGCTAAGAAATGGTTGAGAAGACAACAAATTTTTTCGTATTTCTGCTGCTCCGAACGCTTAACCAGAATGGCCTAGGGAGAAAATACTCATACCGTTGTAATCGGGCTAGTTTCTACTTTCATACGCAGAAGGAATTTCTGGGTTTGGTCAATCCGTTCGCGAGATATGGGACTTTGAAGCTAAGAAATGGTTTAGAAGACAACAAATTTTTTGCAATTCTGCTGCTCCAATCGCTTAACCAGAATGGCCTAGGGGAAAAATACACATACCGTTGTAATCGGGCGAGTTTCTACTTTCAGATGCAATAGGAATTTTTGGGTTAGGTCAATCTGTTTGCGAGATATGGGAGTTTGAAGCTAAGAAATGGTTGAGAAGACAACAAATTTTTCGCAATTCTGCTGCTCCGAACGCTTAACCAGAATGGCCTAGGGAAAAAATACACATACCGTTGTAATCGGGCGAGTTTCTACCTTCAGATGCAATAGGAATTTTTGGGTTAGGTCAATCCGTTCGCGAGATATGGGTGTTTGAAGCTAAGAAATGGTTGAGAAGACAACAAATTTTTCGCACTTCTGCTGCTCCGAACGCTTAACCAGAATGGCCTAGGGACAAAATTCACATACCGTTGTAACGGGACTAGTTTCTACTTTCAGACGCAAAAGAATTTTTGGGTTAGGTCAATCCGTTCGCGAGATATGGGAGTTTGAAGCTAAGAAATGGTTGAGATGGCAACAAATTTTTCGCACTTCTGCTGCTCCAAACGCTTAACCAGAATGGCCTAGGGGAAAAATACACATACCGTTGTAATCGGGCGAGTTTCTACCTTCAGATGCAATAGGAATTTTTGGGATAGGTCAATCCGTTCGCGAAATATGGGAGTTTGAAGCTAAGAAATGGTTGAGAAGACAACAAATTTTTCGTATTTCTGCTGCTTCGAACGCTTAACCAGAATGGCCTAGGGAGAAAATACTCATACCGTTGTAATCGGGCTAGTTTCTACTTTCATACGCAGCAGGAATTTCTGGGTTTGGTCAATCCGTTCGCGAGATATGGGACTTTGAAGCTAAGAAATGGTTTAGAAGACAACAAATTTTTTGCAATTCTGCTGCTCCAATCGCTTAACCAGATTGGCCTAGGGGAAAAATACACATACCGTTGTAATCGGGCGAGTTTCTACTTTCAGATGCAATTGGAATTTTTGGGTTAGGTCAATCTGTTTGCGAGATATGGGAGTTTAAAGCCAAGAAATGGTTGAGAAGGCAACAAATATTTCGCACTTCTGCTGCTCCAACCGCTGAACCAGAATGGCCTAGGGAAAAAATAAACATACCGTTGTAACCGGACGAGTTTCTACTTTCAGACGCAATAGGAATTTTTGGGTTAGGTCAATCCGTTCGCGAGATATGGGAGTTTGAAGCTAAGAAATAGTAGAGAAGACACCAAATTTTTGGCACTTCTGCTGCTCCAAACGCTTAACCAGAATGGCCTAGGGAAAAATACACATACCGTTGTAATCGGGCGGGTTTCTACCTTCAGATGCAATAAGAATTTTTGCGTTAGGTCAATCTGTTCGCGAGATATGGGAGTTTGAAGCTAAGAAATGGTTTAGAAGACAACAAATTTTTTGCAATTCTGCTGCTCCAAACGCTTGACCACAATGGCCTAGGGGAAAAATACAAATACCGTTGCAATCGGGCGAGTTTCTTCTTTCAGATGCAATAGGAACTTTAGGGTTAGGTCAATCTGTTCGCGAGATATGGGAGTTTGAAGCTAAGAAATGGTTGAGAAGGCAACAAATTTTTCGCACTTCTGCTGCTCCAAACGCTTAACCAGAATGGCCTATGGGAAAAATACACATACCGTTGTAATCGGGCGAGTTTCTACTTTCAGACGCAGCAGGAATGTTTGGGTTAGGTCAATCTGTTCGCGAGATATGGGAGTTTGAAGCCAAGAAATTGTTGAGAAGGCTACAAATTTTTCGCACTTCTGCTGCTCCAATCGCTTAACCAGATTGGCCTAGGGAAAAAATACACATACCGTTGTAAGCGGGCGATTTTCTACTTTCAGACGCAGCAGGAATTTTTGGGTTAGGTCAATCTGTTTGCGAGATATGGGAGTTTAAAGCCAAGAAATGGTTGAGAAGGCAACAAATATTTCGCACTTCTGCTGCTCCAACCGCTGAACCAGAATGGCCTAGGGAAAAAATGCACATACCGTTGTAACCGGACGAGTTTCTACTTTCAGACGCAATAGGAATTTTTGGGTTAGGTCAATCCGTTGGCGAGATACGGGAGTTTGAAGCTAAGAAATGGTTGAGAAGGTAACAAATTTTTCGCAATTCTGCTGCTCCAACGGCTGAACCAGAATGGCCTAGGGAAAAAATAAACATACCGTTGTAACCGGACGAGTTTCTACTTTCAGACGCAATAGGAATTTTTGGGTTAGGTCAATCTGTTTGCGAGATATGGGAGTTTAAAGCCAAGAAATGGTTGAGAAGGCAACAAATATTTCGCACTTCTGCTGCTCCAACCGCTGAACCAGAATGGCCTAGGGAAAAAATAAACATACCGTTGTAACCGGACGAGTTTCTACTTTCAGACGCAATAGGAATTTTTGGGTTAGGTCAATCCGTTCGCGAGATATGGGAGTTTGAAGCTAAGAAATAGTAGAGAAGACACCAAATTTTTGGCACTTCTGCTGCTCCAAACGCTTAACCAGAATGGCCTAGGGAAAAATACACATACCGTTGTAATCGGGCGGGTTTCTACCTTCAGACGCAATAGGAATTTTTGGGTCAGGTCTATCCGTTCGCGAGATATGGGAGTTTGAAGCTAAGAAATGGTTGAGAAGGCAACAAATTTTTCGCACTTCTGCTGCTCCAATCGCTTAAACAGATTGGCCTAGGGAAAAAATACACATACCGTTGTAATCGGGCGAGTTTCTACTTTCAGACGCAGCAGGAATTTCTGGGTTTGATCTATCCGTTCTCGAGATATGGGAGTTTGAGGCTAAGAAATAGTAGAGAAGACAACAAATTTTTCGCACTTCTGCTGCTCCAAACGCTTAACCAGAATGGCCTAGGGGAAAAATACATATACCGTTGTAATCGGGCGAGTTTCTACCTTCAGATGCAATAGGAATTTTTGGGTCAGGTCAATCCGTTCGCGAGATATGGGAGTTTGAAGCTAAGAAATAGTTGAGAAGACAACAAATATTTCGCAATTCTGCTGCTCCAATCGCTTAACCAGATTGGCCTAGGGAGAAAATACACATACCGTTGTAATCGGGCGAGTTTCTACTTTCAGACGCAGCAGGAATTTTTGGGTTCGGTCTATCTGTTCGCGAGATATGGGACTTTGAAGCCAAGAAATGGTTGAGAAGGCAACAAATATTTCGCACTTCTGCTGCTCCAACCGCTTAACCAGAATGGCCTAGGGAAAAATACACATACCGCTGTAACCGGACAAGTATCTACTTTCAGACGCAATAGGAATTTTTGGGTTAGGTCAATCCGTTCGAGAGATACGGGAGTTTGAAGCTAAGAAATGGTTAAGAAGGCAACAAATTTTTCGCAATTCTGCTGCTCCAATCGCTTAACCAGATTGGCCTAGGGACAAAATACACATACCGTTGTAATCGGGCGAGTTTCTACTTTCAGATGCAATAGGAATTTTTGGGTTCGGTCAATCCGTTCGCGAGATATGGGAGTTTGAAGCTAAGAAATAGTTGAGAAGACAACAAATTTTTCGCACTTCTGTTGCTCCAAACGCTTAACCAGAATGGCCTATGGGAAAAATACACATACCGTTGTAATCGGGCGAGTTTCTTCTTTCAGGCGTAGCAGGAATTTTTGGGTTAGGTCAATCTGTTCGCGAGATATGGGAGTTTGAAGCCAAGAAATGGTTGAGATGGCAACAAATTTTTCGCAATTCTGCTGCTCCAATCGCTTAACCAGATTGGCCTAGGGACAAAATACAGATACCGTTGTAATCGGGCGAGTTTCTACTTTCAGATGCAATAGGAATTTTTGGGTTCGATCAATCCGTTCGCGAGATATGGGAGTTTGAAGCTAAGAAATTGTTGACAAGACAGCAAATTTTTTGCACTTCTGCTGCTCCAGTCGCTTAACCAGAATGGCCTAGGGGGAAAATACACATACCGTTGTAATCGGGCGTGTGTCTACTTTCAGATGCAATAGGAATTTTTGGGTTCGGTTAATCCGTTCGCGAGGTATGGGAGTTTGAAGCTAAGAAACAGTTGAGAAGACAACAAATTTTTCGCAATTCTGCTGCTCCAAACGCTTAACCAGAATGGCCTAGGGGAAATATATACATACCGTTGTAATCGTACTAGTTTCTACTTTCAGATGCAGCAGAAATTTTTGGGTTTGGTCGATCCGTTCGCGAGATATGGGAGTTTGAAACTAAGAAATGGTTGAGAAGACAACGAATTTTTCGCACTTCTGCTGCTCCAAACGCTTAACAAGAATGGCCTAGGGAAAAAATACACATACCGTTGTGATCGGGCGAGGTTCTACTTTCTGACACAATAGGAATTTTTGGGTTTGGTCAATCCGTTCGCGAGATATGGGAGTTTGAAGCTAAGAAATGGTTGAGAAGACAACAAATGGTTCGCACTTCGGCTGCTCCAATCGCTTAACCAGATAGGCCTAGGGAAAAAATACACATACCGCTGTAATCGGGCGAGTTTCTACTTTCAGACGCAGCAGGAATTTTTGGGTTTGCTCAATCCGTTCGCGAAATATGGGAGTTTGAAGCTAAGAAATAGTTGAGAAGGCAACAAATTTTTCGCAATTCTGCTGCTCCAAACGCTTAACCAGAATGGCCTAGGGGAAAAATACACATACCGTTGTAATCGGGCGAGTTTCTACCTTCAGATGCAATAGGAATTTTTGGGTTAGGTCAATCCGTTCGCGAGATATGGGAGTTTGAAGCTAAGAAATGGCTGTGAAGACAACAAATTTTTCGCACTTCTGCTGCTCCGAACGCTTAACCAGAATGGCCTAGGGAAAAAATACACATACCGTTGGAACCGGACGAGTTTCTACTTTCAGACGCAATAGGAATTTTTGGGTCAGGTCAATCCGTTCGCGAGATATGGGAGTTTGAAGCTAAGAAATAGTTGAGAAGACAACAAATTTTTCGCACTTCTGCTGCTCCGAACGCTTAACCAGAATGGCCTAGGGAAAAAATTCACATACCGTTGTAACGGGACGAGTTTCTACTTTCAGACGCAATAGAATTTTTGGGTTAGGTCAATCCGTTCGCGAGATATGGGAGTTTGAAGCTATGAAATGGTTGAGAAGGCAACAAATTTTTCGCACTTCTGCTGCTCCAATCGCCTAACTAGAATGGCCTAGGGGAAAAATACACATACCGTTGTAATCGGGCGTGTGTCTACCTTCAGATGCAATAGGAATTTTTGGGTTAGGTCAATCCGTTCGCGAGATATGGGAGTTTGAAGCTAAGAAATGGTTGAGAAGACAACAAATTTTTCGCAATTCTGCTGCTCCGAACGCTTAACCAGAATGGCCTAGGGAAAAAATACACATACCGTTGTAACCGGACGAGTTTCTACTTTCAGACGCAATAGGAATTTTTGGGTCAGGTCAATCCGTTCGCGAGATATGGGAGTTTGAAGCTAAGAAATGGTTGAGAAGGCAACAAATTTTTCGCACTTCTGCTGGTCCAAACGCATAAACCAAATGGCCTAGGGGAAAAATACACATACCGTTGTAGTCGGGCGAGTTTCTACATTCAGATGCAATAGGAATTTTCGGGTTAGATCAATCCGTTCGCGAGATATGGGAGTTTGAAGCTAAGAAATAGTTGAGAAGACAACAAATTTTTTGCACTTCTGCTACTCCAAACGCTTAACCAGAATGGCCTACGGAAAAAATACACATACCGTTGTAATCGGGCGAGTTTCTACTTTCAGACGCAGCAGGAATTTTTGGGTTTGCTCAATCCGTTCGCGAGATACGGGAGTTTGAAGCTAAGAAATGGTTGAGAAGGCAACAAATTTTTCGCACTTCTGCTGCTCCAATCGCTTAACTAGATTGGCCTAGGGGAAATATATACATACCGTTGTAATCGGGCGAGTTTCTACTTTCAGACGCAGCAGGAATATTTGGGTTAGGTCAATCCGTTCGCGAGATATGGGATTTTAAAGCTAAGAAATGGTTGACAAGACAACAAATTTGTCGCACGTCTGCTGCCTCAATCGCGTAACCAGGATGGCCTAGGGGAAATATACACATACCGTTGTAATCGGGCGAGTTTCTACTTTCAGACGCAGCAGGAATTTTTGGGTTTGCTCAATCCGTTCGCGAGATATGGGAGTTTGAAGCTAAGAAATAGTTGAGAAGGCAACAAATTTTTCGCAATTCTGCTGCTCCAAACGCTTAACCAGAATGGCCTAGGGGAAAAATACACATACCGTTGTAATCGGGCGAGTTTCTACCTTCAGATGCAATAGGAATTTTTAGGTTAGGTCAATCCGTTCGCGAGATATGGGAGTTTGAAGCTAAGAAATGGCTGAGAAGACAACAAATTTTTCGCACTTCTGCTGCTCCGAACGCTTAACCAGAATGGCCTAGGGAAAAAATACACATACCGTTGGAACCGGACGAGTTTCTACTTTCAGACGCAATAGGAATTTTTGGGTCAGGTCAATCCGTTCGCGAGATATGGGTGTTTGAAGTTAAGAAATAGTTGAGAAGACAACAAATTTTTCGCACTTCTGCTGCTCCGAACGCTTAACCAGAATGGCCTAGGGAAAAAATTCACATACCGTTGTAACGGGACGAGTTCTACTTCCAGACGCAAGAGAATTTTTGGGTTAGGTCAATCCGTTCGCGAGATATGGGAGTTTGAAGCTATGAAATGGTTCAGAAGGCAACAAATTTTTCGCACTTCTGCTGCTCCAATCGCCTAACTAGAATGGCCTAGGGGAAAAATACACATACCGTTGTAATCGGGCGTGTGTCTACCTTCAGATGCAATAGGAATTTTTGGGTTAGGTCAATCCGTTCGCGAGATATGGGAGTTTGAAGCTAAGAAATGGTTGAGAAGACAACAAATTTTTCGCAATTCTGCTGCTCCGAACGCTTAACCAGAATGGCCTAGGGAAAAAATACACATACCGTTGTAACCGGACGAGTTTCTACTTTCAGACGCAATAGGAATTTTTGGGTCAGGTCAATCCGTTCGCGAGATATGGGAGTTTGAAGCTAAGAAATGGTTGAGAAGGCAACAAATTTTTCGCACTTCTGCTGGTCCAGACGCATAAACCGAATGGCCTAGGGGAAAAATACACATACCGTTGTAGTCGGGCGAGTTTCTACATTCAGATGCAATAGGAATTTTTGGGTTAGATCAATCCGTTCGCGAGATATGGGAGTTTGAAGCTAAGAAATAGTTGAGAAGACAACAAATTTTTCGCACTTCTGCTGCTCCAATCGCTTAACTAGATTGGCCTAGGGACAAAATACACATACCGTTGTAATCGGGCGAGTTTCTACTTTCAGATGCAATAGGAATTTTTGGGTTCGGTCAATCCGTTCGCGAGATATGGGAGTTTGAAGCTAAGAAATAGTTGAGAAGACAACAAATTTTTCGCACCTGTGTTGCTCCAAACGCTTAACCAGAATGGCCTATGGGAAAAATACACATACCGTTGTAATCGGGCGAGTTTCTACGTTCAGACGCAGCAGGAATTTTTGGGTTAGGTCAATCTGTTCGCGAGATATGGGAGTTTGAAGCTAAGAAGTGATTGAGAAGGCAACAAATTTTTCGCACTTCTGTTGCTCCAAACGCTTAACCAGAATGGCCTAGGGAAGAAATACAAATACCGTTGTAATCGAGCGAGTTTGTACTTTCAGACGCAGCAGGAATTTCTGTGTTTGGTCAATCCGTTCGCGAGATATGGGACTTTGAAGCTAAGAAATGGTTGACAAGACAGCAAATTTTTTGCACTTCTGCTGCTCCAGTCGCTTAACCAGAATGGCCTAGGGGGAAAATACACATACCGTTGTAATCGGGCGAGTTTCTACTTTCAGATGCAATAAGAATTTTTGGGTTCGGTCAATCCGTTCGCGAGATATGGGAGTTTGAAGCTAAGAAATAGTTGAGAAGACAACAAATTGTTCGCGCTTCTGCTGCTCCAAACGCTTAACCAGAATGGCCTAGGGGAAATATACACATACCGTTGTAACCGGACGAGTTCCTACTTTCAGACGCAATAGGAATTTTTGGGTCAGGTCAATCCGTTCGCGAGATATGGGAGTTTGAAGGTAAGAAATGGTTGGGAAGGCAACAAATTTTTCGCAATTCTGCTGCTCCAATCGCTTAACCAGATTGGCCTAGGGAAAAAATACACATACCGTTGTAATCGGGCGAGTTTCTACTTTCACACGCAGCAGGAATTTCTGGGTTTGATCTATCCTTTCGCGAGATATGGGAGTTTGAAGCTAAGAAATAGTTGAGAAGACAACAAATTTTTCGCACTTCTGCTGCTCCAAACGCTTAACCAAAATGGCCTAGGGGAAATATATACATACCGTTGAAATCGGGCGAGTTTCTACTTTCAGAAGCAGCAGGAATTTTTGGGTTATGTCAATCCGTCCGCGAGATATGGGACTTTGAAGCTAAGAAATGGTTGACAAGACAACAAATTTTTTGTTCTTCTGCTGCTCCAATCGAGTAACCAGGATGGCCTAGGGGAAATATACACATACCGTTGTAATCGGGCGAGTTTCTACTTTCAGACGCAGCAGGAATTTTTGGGTTTGCTCAATCCGTTCGCTAGATATGGGAGTTTGAAGCTAAGAAATAGTTGAGAAGGCAACAAATTTTTCGCAATTCTGCTGCTCCAATCGCGTAACCAGGATGGCCTAGGGGAGATACACACATACCGTTGTAATCGGTCGAGTTTCTACTTTCAGACGCAGCAGGAATTTTTGCGTTTGCTCAATCCGTTCGCGAGATATGGGAGTTTGAAGCTAAGAAATAGTTGAGAAGGCAACAAATTTTTCGCACTTCTGCTGCTCCAATCGCTTAACCAGATTGGCCTAGGGAAAAAATACACATACCGTTGTAATCGGGGAAGTTCCTCCTTTCATACGCAGCAGGAATTTCTGGGTTTGGTCTATCCGTTTGCGAGATATGGGACTCTGAAGCTAAGAAATAGTTGAGAAGACAACAAATTTTTCGCACTTCTGCTGCTCCAAACGTTTAAACAGAATGGCCTAGGGAAAAAATGCACATACCGTTGTAATCGGGCGAGTTTCTACTTTCAGACGCAGCAGGAATTTTTGGGTTAGGTCAATCGGTTCGCGAGATATGGGAGTTTGAAGCCAAGAAATGGTTGAGAAGGCAACAAATTTTTCGCACTTCTGCTGCTCCAATCGCTTAACTAGATTGGCCTAGGGACAAAATACACATACCGTTGTAATCGGGCGAGTTTCTACTTTCAGATGCAATAGGAATTTTTGGGTTCGGTCAATCCGTTCGCGAGATATGGGAGTTTGAAGCTAAGAAATAGTTGAGAAGACAACAAATTTTTCGCACCTGTGTTGCTCCAAACGCTTAACCAGAATGGCCTATGGGAAAAATACACATACCGTTGTAATCGGGCGAGTTTCTACTTTCAGACGCAGCAGGAATTTTTGGGTTAGGTCAATCTGTTCGCGAGATATGGGAGTTTGAAGCTAAGAAGTGATTGAGAAGGCAACAAATTTTTCGCACTTCTGTTGCTCCAAACGCTGAACCAGAATGGCCTAGGGAAGAAATACAAATACCGTTGTAATCGAGCGAGTTTGTACTTTCAGACGCAGCAGGAATTTCTGTGTTTGGTCAATCCGTTCGCGAGATATGGAACTTTGAAGCTAAGAAATAGTTGACAAGACAGCAAATTTTTTGCACTTCTGCTGCTCCAGTCGCTTATACAGAATGGCCTAGGGGGAAAATACACATACCGTTGTAATCGGGCGAGTTTCTACTTTCAGATGCAATAAGAATTTTTGGGTTCGGTCAATCCGTTCGCGAGATATGGGAGTTTGAAGCTAAGAAATAGTTGAGAAGACAACAAATTTTTCGCGCTTCTGCTGCTCCAAACGCTTAACCAGAATGGCCTAGGGTAAATATACACATACCGTTGTAACCGGACGAGTTCCTACTTTCAGACGCAATAGGAATTTTTGGGTCAGGTCAATCCGTTCGCGAGAAATGGGAGTTTGAAGGTAAGAAATGGTTGAGAAGGCAACAAATTTTTCGCACTTCTGCTGCTCCAATCGCGTAACCAGGATGGCCTAGGGGAGATACACACATACCGTTGTAATCGGTCGGGTTTCAACTTTCAGACGCAGCAGGAATTTTTGGGTTTGCTCAATCCGTTCGCGAGATATGGGAGTTTGAAGCTAAGAAATAGTTGAGAAGGCAACAAATTTTTCGCATTTCTGCTGCTCCAATCGCTTAACCAGATTGGCCTAGGGAAAAAATACACATACCGTTGTAATCGGGCGAGTTTCTACTTTCACACGCAGCAGGAATTTCTGCGTTTGATCTATCCTTTCGCGAGATATGGGAGTTTGAAGCTAAGAAATAGTTGAGAAGACAACAAATTTTTCGCACTTCTGCTGCTCCAAACGCTTAACCAGAATGGCCTAGGGGAAATATATACATACCGTTGAAATCGGGCGAGTTTCTACTTTCAGAAGCAGCAGGAATTTTTGGGTTAGGTCAATCCGTCCGCGAGATATGGGATTTTGAAGCTAAGAAATGGTTGACAAGACAACAAATTTTTTGTTCTTCTGCTGCTCCAGTCGCTTAACCAGAATGGCCTAGGGGAAAAATACACATACCGTTGTAATCGCGCGAGTTTCTACCTTCAGATGCAATAGGAATTTTTGGGTTAGGTCAATCAGTTCGCGAGGTATGGGACTTTGAACCTAAGAAATGGTTGAGAAGACATCAAATTTTTCGCACTTCTGCTGCTCCAATCGCTTAACCAGGATGGCCTAGGGGAGATACACACATACCGTTGTAATCGGTCGAGTTTCAACTTTCAGACGCAGCAGGAATTTTTGGGTTTGTTCAATCCGTTCGCGAGATATGGGAGTTTGAAGCTAAGAAATAGTTGAGAAGGCAACAAATTTTTCGCACTTCTGCTGCTCCAATCGCTTAACCAGATTGGCCTAGGGAAAAAATACACATACCGTTGTAATCGGGGAAGTTCCTCCTTTCATACGCAGCAGGAATTTCTGGGTTTGGTCTATCCGTTTGCGAGATATGGGACTCTGAAGCTAAGAAATAGTTGAGAAGACAACAAATTTTTCGCACTTCTGCTTCTCCAAACGTTTAAACAGAATAGCCTATGGGAAAAATGCACGTACCGTTGTAATCGGGCGCGTTTCTACTTTCAGATGCAATAGGAATTTTTGGGTTAGGTCAATCCGTTCGCGACATATGGGAGTTTGAAGCTAAGAAATGGTTGAGAAGACAACAAATTTTTCGCATTTCTGCTGCTCCAAACGCTTAACCAGAATGGCCTAGGGAAAAAATACACATACCGTCGTAATCGGGCGAGTTTCTACTTTCAAACGCAGCAGGAATTTTTGGGTTAGGTCAATCTGTTCGCGAGATATGGGAGTTTGAAGCCAAGAAATGGTTGAGATGGCAACTAATATTTCGCAATTCTGCTGCTCCAAACGCTTAACCAGAATGGCCCAGGGCAAAAATACACATACCGTTGTAATCGGGCGACTTTCTACTTTCAGACGCAGCAGGAATTTTTGGGTTAGGTCAATTTGTTCGCGAGATATGGGAGTTTGAAGCCAAGAAATGGTTGAGAAGGCAACTAATATTTCGCAATTCTGCTGCTCCAAACGCTTAAGCAGAATGGCCCAGGGCAAAAATACACATACCGTTGTAATCGGGCGACTTTCTACTTTCAGACGCAGGAGGAATTTTTGGGTTAGGTCAATCTGTTCGCGAGATATGGGAGTTTGAAGCCAAGAAATGGTTGAGAAGGCAACAAATATTTCGCAATTCTGCTGCTCCAAACGCTTAACCACAATGGCCTAGGGAAAAAATACACATACCGTTGTAATCGGGCGAGTTTCTACTTTCAAACGCAGAAGGAATTTCTGTGTTTGGTCAATCCGCTCGCGAGATATGGTAGTTTGAAGCTAAGAAATAGCTGAGAAGACAACAAATTTTTCGCACTTCTGTTGCTCCAAACGCTTAACCAGAATGGCCAAGCGGGATAATACCCATACCGTTGTAATCGAGCCAGCTTCTGCTTTCAGACGCAGCAGGAATTTCTGGGTTTGGTCAATCCGTTCGCGAGATATGGGAGTTTAAGCTAAGAAATGGTTGAGAAGGCAACAAATTTATCGCAATTCTGCTGCTCCAAACGCTTAACCAAAATGGCCTAGGGAAAAAATACACATACCGTTGTAACCGGACGAGTTTCTACTTTCAGACGCAACAGGAATTTTTGGGTTTGGTCAATCCGTGCGCGAGATATGGGAGTTTGAAGCTAAGAAATAGTTGAGAAGACAACAAATTTTTCGCACTTCTGCTGCTCCAGTCGCTTAACCAGAATGGCCTAGGAAAAAATACACATACCATTCTAATCGAGCGAGTTTCTACTTTCAGACGCAGCAGGAATTTTTTGGGTTTGGTCAATCCGTTTGCGAAATACGGGAGTTTGAAGCTAAGAAATGGTTGAGAAGGCAACAAATTTTGGGCATTTCTGGTGCTCGAAACGCTTAATCAGAAAGGCGTAGGGAGAAAATACACATACCGTTGTAGTCGTAAGAGTTTCTACTTTCAGACGCAGCAGAAATTTTTGTGTTTGGTCAATCCGTTCGCGAGATATGGGACTTTGAAGCTAAGAAATGGTTGACAAGGCCACAAATTTTTCGCAATTCTGCTGCTCCATTCGCTTAACCAGAATGGCCTAGGAAAAAATACACATACCTTTCTAATCGGGCGAGTTTCTACTTTCAGATGCAATAGGAATTTTATGGTTAGGTCAATCCGTTCGCGCGATATGGGACTTTGAAGGTAAGAAATCGTTGACAAGACAACACATTTTTTGCAATTCTGCTGCTCCAGTCGTTTAACCAGAATGGCCAATGGGAAAAATGCACAGACCGTTGTAATCGGGTGAGTTTCTACTTTCAGACGCAGCTGGAATTTTTGGATTAGGTCAGTCTGTTCGCGAGATATGGGAGTTTGAAGCCAAGAAATGGTTGAGAAGGCAACAAATTCCTCGCAGTTCTGCTGCTCCAAATGCTTGAGCAGAATGGCCTAGGGAAAAAATACACATACCGTTGTAATCGTACGAGTTTCTACTTTCAGACGCAGCAGGAATTTGTTGGGTTTGGTCAATCCGTTTGCGAAATACGGGAGTTTGAAGCTAAGAAATGGTTGAGAAGGCAACAAATTTTGGGCATTTCTGGTGCTCGAAACGCTTAATCAGAAAGGCGTATGGAGAAAATACACATACCGTTGTAGTCGTAAGAGTTTCTACTTTCAGACGCAGCAGAAATTTTTGGGTTTGGTCAATCCGTTCGCGAGATATGGGAGTTTGAAGCTAAGAAATGGTTGCGAAGACAACAAATTTTGCGCACTTCTACTGCTCCAAACGCTTAACCAGAATGGCCTAGGGAAAAAATACACATTCCGTTGTAATCGTACTAGTTTCTACTTTCAGATGCAGCAGAAATTTTTGGGTTTGGTCGATCCGTTCGCGAGATATGGGAGTTTGAAACTAAGAAACGGTTGAGAAGACAACGAATTTTTCGCACTTCTGCTGCTCCAAACGCTTAACAAGAATGGCCTAGGGAAAAAATACACATACCGTTGTAATCGGGCGAGGTTCTACTTTCTGACACAATAGGAATTTTTGGGTTTGGTCAATCCGTTCGCGAGATATGGGAGTTTGAAGCTAAGAAATGGTTGAGAAGACAACAAATGGTTCGCACTTCGGCTGCTCCAATCGCTTAACCAGATAGGCCTAGGGAAAAAATACACATACCGCTGTAATCGGGCGAGCTTCTACATTCAGACGCAACAAGAATTTTTGGGTTTGGTGAATCCGTTCGCGACATATTGGAGTTTGAATCTAAGAAATGGTTGAGAAGACAACAAATTTTTCGCACTTCTGCTGCTCCAAACGCTTAACCAGAATGGCTTAGGGAAAAATTACAGATTCCATTCTAATCGGGCGAGTTTCTGCTTTCAGACACAATAGGAATTTTTGTGTTAGGTCAATCCGTTCGCGAGGTATGGGAGTTGAAGCTAAGAAATGGTTGAGAAGGCATCAAATTTTTCGCAATTCTGCTGCTCCAATCGCTTAACCAGATTGGCCTAGGGAAAAAATACACATACCGCTGTAATCGGGCGAGCTTCTACTTTCAGACGCAACAAGAATTTTTGGGTTTGGTGAATCCGTTCGCGAGATATGGGAGTTTGAAGCTAAGAAATGGTTGAGAAGACAACCGATTTTTCGCAATTCTGCTGCTCCAAACGCTTAACCAGAATGGCCTAGCGAAAAAATACACATACCTTTGTAATCGGAAGAGTTTCCACTTTCAGACGCAATAGGAATTTTTGTCTTTGGTCAATCCGTTCGCGAGATATACGGGTTTGAAGCTGAGAAATGGTTCAGAAGACAACCAATTTTTCGCACTTCTGCTGCTCCAAACGCTTAATTAGGTTAGTATATCGTATAACCTATGACACATAACGTATAACGTATAACGTATAACGTATAACGTATAACGTATAACGTATAACGTATAACGTATAACGTATAACGTATAACGTATAACGTATAACGTATAACGTATAACGTATAACGTATAACCTATGACGCATAACGTATAACGTATAACGTATAACGTATAACGTATAACGTATAACGTATAACGTATAACGTATAATGTATAACCTATGACGCATAACGTATAACGTATAACGTATAACGTATAACGTATAACGTATAACGTATAACGTACAACGTGTAACGTATAACGTATAGCGTATAACGTATAACGTATAACGTATAACGTATATCGTATATCGTATAACGTATAACTTATAACGTATAACGTATAACGTATAACGTATAATGTATAACGTATAACGTATAACGTATAACGTATAACGTATAACGTATAACGTATAACGAATAACGTATAACGTATAACGTATAACGAATAACGTATAACGTATAACGTATAACGTATAACGTGTAACGTATAACGTATAACGTATAACGTATAACGTATAACGTATAACGTATAACGTATAACGTATAACGTATAACGTATAACGTATAACGTATAACGTATAACGTATAACGAATAACCTATGACGCATAACGTATAACGTATAACGTATAACGTATAACGTATAACGTATAACGTATAACGTATAACGTATAACGTATAACGTATAACCTATGACGCATAGCGTATAACGTATAACGTATAACGTATAACGTATAACGTATAACGTATAACGTATAACGTATAACGTACAACGTGTAACGTATAACGTATAGCGTATAACGTATAACGTATAACGTATAACGTATACCGTATATCGTATAACGTATAACTTATAACGTATAACGTATAACGTATAACGTATAAGGTATAACGTATAACGTATAACGTATAACGCATAACGTATAACGTATAACGTATAACGAATAACGTATAACGTATAACGTATAACGAATAACGTATGACGTATAACGTATAACGTATAACGTGTAACGTATAACGTATAACGTATAACGTATAACGTATAACGTATAACGTCAAACGTATAACGTATAACGTATAACGTATAACGTATAACGTATAACGTATAACGTATAACGTATAACGAATAACGTATAACGTATAACGTATAACGTATAACATATAACGTACAACGTATAACGTATAACGTGTAACGTATAACGTATAACGCATAACGTATAACGCATAACGTAAAACGTATAACATGTAACGTATAACGTATAGCGTATAACATATAACTTATAACGTATAACGTATAACGTATAACGTATAACGTATAATGTATAACGTATAACGTATAACGTATAACGTATAACGTATAACGTATAACGTATAACGTATAACGTATAACGTATAACGTATAACGTATAACGTATAACCTATGACGTATAACGTATAACGTATAACGTATAACGTATAACGTATAACGTATAACGTATAACGTATAACGTATAACGTATAACGTATAACGTATAACGTATAACGTATAACGTATAACGTATAACGTATAACGTATAACGAATAACGTATAACGTATAACGTATAACGTATAACATATAACGTATAACGTATAACGTATAACGTGTAACGTATAACGTATAACGCATAACGTATAACGCATAACGTAATACGTATAACATGTAACGTAAAACGTATAGCGTATAACGTATAACGTATTACATATTACATATAACGTATAACGTACAACGTATAACGTATAACATATAACGTACAACGTGTAACGTATAACGTATAGCGTATAACGTATAACGTATAACGTATAACGTATACCGTATATCGTATAACGTATAACTTATAATGTATAACGTATAACGTATAACGTATAAGGTATAACGTATAACGTATAACGTATAACGTATAACGTACAACGTGTAACGTATAACGTATAGCGTATAACGTATAACGTATAACGTATAACGTATACCGTATATCGTATAACGTATAACTTATAACGTATAACGTATAACGTATAACGTACAATGTATAACGTATAACGTATAACGTATAACGTATAACGTATAACGTATAACGTATAACGAATAACGTATAACGTATATCGTATAACGTATAACGTATAACGTATAACGTATAACGTATAACGTATAACGTATAACGTATAACGTATAACGTATAACGTATAACGTATAACGTATAACGTATAACGTATAACGTATAACGTATAACGTATAACTAATAACGTATAACGTATAACGTGTAACGTATAACGTATAACGTATAACGTATAAGGTATAACGTATAACGTATAACGTATAAGGTAAAACGTATAAAGCATAACGTATAACGTATAACGTATAACGTATAACGTATAACGTATAACGTATAACGTATAGCGTATAACGTATAACGTATAACGTATAACGTATAACGTATAACGTATAACGTATAACGTATAAAGTATATCGTATAAAGTATAACGTATAACGTATAACGTATAACGTATAACGTATATCCCATAACACATAACGTATAGCGTATAACGCATAACGTATAACGTATAACGTATAACGTATAACGTATAACGGATAACGTATAACGTATATCGTATAACGTATAACGTATAACGTATATCGTATAACGTATAACGTATAACGTATAACGTATAACGTATAACGTATAACGAATAACGTATAACGTATAAGGTATAACGTATAACGTATAACGTATAAGGTAAAACGTATAACGCATAACGTAAAACGTAAAACGTATTACATATTACGTGTAACGAGTAACGTATAACGTATAACGTATAACGTATAACGTATAACGTATAACGTATAACGTATAACGTATAACGTATAACGTATAACGTATAACGTATAACGTATAACGTATAACGTATAGCGTATAACGTATAACGTATAACGTATAACGTATAACTAATAACGTATAACGTATTACGTGTAACGTATAACGTATAACGTATAACGTATAAGGTATAACGTATAACGTATAACGTATAAGGTAAAACGTATAAAGCATAACGTATAACGTATAACGTATAACGTATAACGTATAACGTATAACGTATAACGTATAACGTATAACGTATAACGTATAACGTATAACGTATAACGTATAACGTATAACGTATAACGTATAACGTATTACGTGTAACGTATAACGTATAACGTATAACGTATAAGGTATAACGTATAACGTATAACGTATAAGGTAAAACGTATAAAGCATAACGTATAACGTATAACGTATAACGTATAACGTATAACGTATAACGTATAACGTATAACGTATAACGTATAACGTATAACGTATAACGTATAACGTATAACGTATAACGTATAACGTATAACGTATATCGTGTAACGTATAACGTATAACGTATAACGTATAACGTATAACGTATAACGTATAACGTATAACGTATAAGGTATAACGTATAACGTATAACGTATAAGGTAAAACGTATAACGCATAACGTAAAACGTAAAACGTATTACATATTACGTGTAACGAGTAACGTATAACGTATAACGTATAACATATAACTTATAACGTAAAACGCATTACATATTACGTATAACGAGTAACGTATAACGCATAACGTATAACGTATAACGTATAACGTATAACGTATAACGTATAACGTATAACGTATAACATATAACGTATAACGTATAACGTATAACGTATAACGTATAACGTATAACGTACAACGTGTAACGTATAACGTATAGCGTATAACGTATAACGTATAACGTATAACGTATACCGTATATCGTATAACGTATAACTTATAACGTATAACGTATAACGTATAACGTATAATGTATAACGTATAACGTATAACGTATAACGTATAACGTATAACGTATAACATATAACGAATAACGTATAACGTATAACGTATAACGAATAACGTATAACGTATAACGTATAACGTATAACGTCAAACGTATAACGTATAACGTATAACGTATTACGTATAACGCATAACGTATAACGTATAACGTATAACGCATAACGTATAACGTATAACGTTTAACATATAACGTATAACGTATAACGTATAACGTATAACGTATAACGTATAACGTATAACGTATAACGTATAACGTATAACGAATAACGTATAACGTATAACGTATAACGTTTAACATATAACGTATAACGTATAACGTATAACGTGTAACGTATAACGTATAACGCATAACGTATAACGCATAACGTAAAACGTATAACATGTAACGTATAACGTATAGCGTATAACGTATAACGTATTACATATTACATATACCGTATAACGTACAACGTATAACGTATAACATATAACGTCTAACGTTTAACGTATAACGTACAACGTAAAACGTATAACATGTAACGTATAACGTATAGCGTATGACGTATAACGAATTACATATTACATATAACGTATAACGTATAACGTATAACGTATAACGTATAACGTATAACGTATAACGTACAACGTGTAACGTATAACGTATAGCGTATAACGTATAACGTATAACGTATAACGTATACCGTATATCGTATAACGTATAACTTATAACGTATAACGTAAAACGTATAACGTATAATGTATAACGTATAACGTATAACGTATAACGTATAACGTATAACGTATAACGTATAACGTATAACGTATAACGTATAACGTATAACCTATGACGCATAACGTATAACGTATAACGTATAACGTATAACGTATAACGTATAACGTATAACGTATAACGTATAACGTATAACGTATAACGTATAACGTATAACGTATAACGTATAACGTATAACGTATAACGAATAACGTATAACGTATAACGTATAACGTATAACATATAACGTATAACGTATAACGTATAACGTGTAACGTATAACGTATAACGCATAACGTATAACGCATAACGTAAAACGTATAACATGTAACGTATAACGTATAGCGTATAACGTATAACGTATTACATATTACATATAACGTATAACGTACAACGTATAACGTATAATGTATAACGTAAAACGTATAACGTATAACGTATAACGTATAACGTATAACGTATAACGTATAAAGTATATCGTATAACGTATAACGAATAACGTATAACGTATAACGTATAACGTATATCCTATAACACATAACGTATAGCGTATAACGCATAACGTATAACGTATAACGTATAACGTATAACGTATAACGTATAACGTATAACGTATAACGTTTAACGTATAACGAATAACGTAAAACGTAAAACGAATTACATATTACGTGTAACGAGTAGTGTATAACGTATAACGTATAACGTATAACGTATAACATATAACTTATAACGTAAAACGCATTACATATTACGTATAACGAGTAACGTATAACGTATAAAGTATAACGTATAACGTATAACGTATAACGTATAACGTATAAGGTATAACGTATAACGTATAACGTATAAGGTAAAACGTATAAAGCATAACGTATAACGTATAACGTATAACGTATAACGTATAACGTATAACGTATAACGTATAACGTATAACGTATAACGTATAACGTATAACGTATAACGTATAACGTATAACGGATAAAGTATTTCGTATAAAGTATAACGTATAACGTATAACGTATAACGTATAACGTATATCCCATAACACATAACGTATAGCGTATAACGCATAACGTATAACGTATAACGTATAACGTATAACGTATAACGTATAACGTATAACGTATATCGTATAACGTATAACGTATAACGTATATCGTATAACGTATAACGTATAACGTATAACGTATAACGTATAACGTATAACGTATAACGTATAACGTATAACGTATAACGTATAAGGTATAACGTATAACGTATAACGTATAAGGTAAAACGTATAACGCATAACGTAAAACGTAAAACGTATTACATATTACGTGTAACGAGTAACGTATAACGTATAACGTATAACATATAACTTATAACGTAAAACGCATTACATATTACGTATAACGAGTAACGTATAACGCATAACGTATAACGTATAGCGTATAACGTATAACGTATAACGTATAACGTATAAAGTATAACGTATAACGTATAACATATAACGTATAACGTATAACATATAACGTATAACGTATAACGTATAACGTATAACGTATAATGTATTACGTAAAACGTATAACTTATAACGTATAACGTATAAAGTATAACGAATAACGTATAACGTATAACGTATAACGTATAACATATAACGTATAACGTATACCGTATAACGCATAACGTATAACGTATAACGTACAACGTGTAACGTATAACGTATAGCGTATAACGTATAACGTATAACGTATAACGTATACCGTATATCGTATAACGTATAACTTATAACGTATAACGTATAACGTATAACGTATAATGTATAACGTATAACGTATAACGTATAACGTATAACGTATAACGTATAACGTATAACGAATAACGTATAACGTATAACGTATAACGAATAACGTATAACGTATAACGTATAACGTATAACGTGTAACGTATAACGTATAATGTATAACGTATAACGTATAACGTATAACGTCAAACGTATAACGTATAACGTATAACGTATTACGTATAACGCATAACGTATAACGTATAACGTATAACGCATAACGTATAACGTATAACGTTTAACATATAACGTATAACGTATAACGTATAACGTATAACGTATAACGTATAACGTATAACGTATAACGTATAACGTATAACGTATAACGAATAACGTATAACGTATAACGTATAACGTATAACGTATAACATACAACGTATAACGTATAACGTATAACGTGTAACGTATAACGTATAACGCATAACGTATAACGCATAACGTAAAACGTATAACATGTAACGTATAACGTATAGCGTATAACGTATAACGTATTACATATTACATATACCGTATAACGTACAACGTATAACGTATAACATATAACGTCTAACGTTTAACGTATAACGTACAACGTAAAACGTATAACATGTAACGTATAACGTATAGCGTATAACGTATAACGAATTACATATTACATATAACGTATAACGTATAACGTATAACGTATAACGTATAACGTATAACGTATAACGTACAACGTGTAACGTATAACGTATAGCGTATAACGTATAACGTATAACGTATAACGTATACCGTATATCGTATAACGTATAACTTATAACGTATAACGTAAAACGTATAACGTATAATGTATAACGTATAACGTATAACGTATAACGTATAACGTATAACGTATAACGTATAACGTATAACGTATAACGTATAACGTATAACGTATAACCTATGACGCATAACGTATAACGTATAACGTATAACGTATAACGTATAACGTATAACGTATAACGTATAACGTATAACGTATAACGTATAACGTATAACGTATAACGTATAACGTATAACGTATAACGAATAACGTATAACGTATAACGTATAACGTATCACATATAACGTATAACGTATAACGTATAACGTGTAACGTATAACGTATAACGCATAACGTATAACGCATAACGTAAAACGTATAACATGTAACGTATAACTTATAGCGTATAACGTATAACGTATTACATATTACATATAACGTATAACGTACAACGTATAACGTATAATGTATAACGTAAAACGTATAACGTATAACGTATAACGTATAACGTATAACGTATAAAGTATATCGTATAACGTATAACGAATAACGTATAACGTATAACGTATAACGTATATCCTATAACACATAACGTATAGCGTATAACGCATAACGTATAACGTATAACGTATAACGTATAACGTATAACGTATAACGTATAACGTATAACGTATAACGTATAACGTATAACGTATAACGTATAACGAATAACGTATAACGTATAACGTATAACGTATAACGTATAACGTATAACGTATAACGTACAACGTGTAACGTATAACGTATAGCGTATAACGTATAACGTATAACGTATAACGTATACCGTATATCGTATAACGTATAACTTATAACGTATAACGTAAAACGTATAACGTATAATGTATAACGTATAACGTATAACGTATAACGTATAACGTATAACGTATAACGTATAACGTATAACGTATAACGTATAACGTATAACGTATAACCTATGACGCATAACGTATAACGTATAACGTATAACGTATAACGTATAACGTATAACGTATAACGTATAACGTATAACGTATAACGTATAACGTATAACGTATAACGTATAACGTATAACGTATAACGAATAACGTATAACGTATAACGTATAACGTATCACATATAACGTATAACGTATAACGTATAACGTGTAACGTATAACGTATAACGCATAACGTATAACGCATAACGTAAAACGTATAACATGTAACGTATAACGTATAGCGTATAACGTATAACGTATTACATATTACATATAACGTATAACGTACAACGTATAACGTATAATGTATAACGTAAAACGTATAACGTATAACGTATAACGTATAACGTATAACGTATAAAGTATATCGTATAACGTATAACGAATAACGTATAACGTATAACGTATAACGTATATCCTATAACACATAACGTATAGCGTATAACGCATAACGTATAACGTATAACGTATAACGTATAACGTATAACGTATAACGTATAACGTATAACGTATAACGAATAACGTAAAACGTAAAACGAATTACATATTACGTGTAACGAGTAGCGTATAACGTATAACGTATAACGTATAACGTATAACATATAACTTATAACGTAAAACGCATTACATATTACGTATAACGAGTAACGTATAACGTATAACGTATAACGTATAACGTATAACGTATAACATATAACGTATAACGTATAGCGTATAACGCATAACGTATAACGTATAACGTATAACGTAAAACGTATAACGTATAACGTATAACGTATAAGGTATAACGTATAACGTATAACGTATAACGTATAACTTATAACGTAAAACGTATTACATATTACGTATAACGAGTAACGTATAACGTGTAACGTATAACGTATAACGTATAACGTATAACGCATAACGTATAACGTATAACGTATAACGTATAACGTATAACGTATTACATATTACATATAACGTATAACGTACAACGTATAACGTACAACATATAACGTCTAACGTTTAACGTATAACGTACAACGTAAAACGTATAACATGTAACGTATAACGTATAGCGTATAACGTATAACGAATTACATATTACATATAACGTATAACGTATAACGTATAACGTATAACGTATAACGTATAACGTATAACGTACAACGTGTAACGTATAACGTATAGCGTATAACGTATAACGTATAACGTATAACGTATACCGTATATCGTATAACGTATAACTTATAACGTATAACGTAAAACGTATAACGTATAATGTATAACGTATAACGTATAACGTATAACGTATAACGTATAACGTATAACGTATAACGTACAACGTATAACGTATAACGTATAACGTATAACCTATGACGCATAACGTATAACGTATAACGTATAACGTATAACGTATAACGTATAACGTATAACGTATAACGTATAACGTATAACGTATAACGTATAACGTATAACGTATAACGTATAACGTATAACGAATAACGTATAACGTATAACGTATAACGTATCACATATAACGTATAACGTATAACGTATAACGTGTAACGTATAACGTATAACGCATAACGTATAACGCATAACGTAAAACGTATAACATGTAACGTATAACGTATAGCGTATAACGTATAACGTATTACATATTACATATAACGTATAACGTACAACGTATAACGTATAATGTATAACGTAAAACGTATAACGTATAACGTATAACGTATAACGTATAACGTATAAAGTATATCGTATAACGTATAACGAATAACGTATAACGTATAACGTATAACGTATATCCTATAACACATAACGTATAGCGTATAACGCATAACGTATAACGTATAACGTATAACGTATAACGTATAACGTATAACGTATAACGTATAACGTATAACGTATAACGTATAACGTATAACGTATAACGAATAACGTATAACGTATAACGTATAACGTATAACGTATAACGTATAACGTATAACGTACAACGTGTAACGTATAACGTATAGCGTATAACGTATAACGTATAACGTATAACGTATACCGTATATCGTATAACGTATAACTTATAACGTATAACGTAAAACGTATAACGTATAATGTATAACGTATAACGTATAACGTATAACGTATAACGTATAACGTATAACGTATAACGTATAACGTATAACGTATAACGTATAACGTATAACCTATGACGCATAACGTATAACGTATAACGTATAACGTATAACGTATAACGTATAACGTATAACGTATAACGTATAACGTATAACGTATAACGTATAACGTATAACGTATAACGTATAACGTATAACGAATAACGTATAACGTATAACGTATAACGTATCACATATAACGTATAACGTATAACGTATAACGTGTAACGTATAACGTATAACGCATAACGTATAACGCATAACGTAAAACGTATAACATGTAACGTATAACGTATAGCGTATAACGTATAACGTATTACATATTACATATAACGTATAACGTACAACGTATAACGTATAATGTATAACGTAAAACGTATAACGTATAACGTATAACGTATAACGTATAACGTATAAAGTATATCGTATAACGTATAACGAATAACGTATAACGTATAACGTATAACGTATATCCTATAACACATAACGTATAGCGTATAACGCATAACGTATAACGTATAACGTATAACGTATAACGTATAACGTATAACGTATAACGTATAACGTATAACGAATAACGTAAAACGTAAAACGAATTACATATTACGTGTAACGAGTAGCGTATAACGTATAACGTATAACGTATAACGTATAACATATAACTTATAACGTAAAACGCATTACATATTACGTATAACGAGTAACGTATAACGTATAACGTATAACGTATAACGTATAACGTATAACATATAACGTATAACGTATAGCGTATAACGCATAACGTATAACGTATAACGTATAACGTAAAACGTATAACGTATAACGTATAACGTATAAGGTATAACGTATAACGTATAACGTATAACGTATAACTTATAACGTAAAACGTATTACATATTACGTATAACGAGTAACGTATAACGTGTAACGTATAACGTATAACGTATAACGTATAACGCATAACGTATAACGTATAACGTATAACGTATAACGTATAACGTATTACATATTACATATAACGTATAACGTACAACGTATAACGTACAACATATAACGTCTAACGTTTAACGTATAACGTACAACGTATACCGTATAACGTATAACGTATAACGTATAACGTACAACGTATAACGTATAACGTATAACGTATAACGTATATCGTATAACGTATAACGTATAACGTATAACGTATAACGTATAACGTATAACGTATAACGTATAACGTATAACGTATAACGTATAACGTATAACGTATAACGTATAACGTATAACGTATAACGTATAACGTATAACTAATAACGTATAACGTATAACGTGTAACGTATAACGTATAACGTATAACGTATAAGGTATAACGTATAACGTATAACGTATAAGGTAAAACGTATAACGCATAACGTATAACGTATAACGTATAACGTATAACGTATAACGTATAACGTATAACGTATAACGTATAACGTATAACATATAACGTATAACGTATAACGTATAACGTATAACGTATAAAGTATATCGTATAAAGTATAACGTATAACGTATAACGTATAACGTATAACGTATATCCCATAACACATAACGTATAGCGTATAACGCATAACGTATAACGTATAACGTATAACGTATAACGTATAACGTATAACGTATAACGTATATCGTATAACGTATAACGTATAACGTATATCGTATAACGTATAACGTATAACGTATAACGTATAACGTATAACGTATAACGTATAACGTATAACGTATAAGGTATAACGTATAACGTACAACGTATAAGGTAAAACGTATAACGCATAACGTAAAACGTAAAACGTATTACATATTACGTGTAACGAGTAACGTATAACGTATAACGTATAACATATAACTTATAACGTAAAACGCATTACATATTACGTAAAACGAGTAACGTATAACGCATAACGTATAACGTATAACGTATAACGTATAACGTATAACGTATAACGTATAACGTACAACGTGTAACGTATAACGTATAGCGCATAACGTATAACGTATAACGTATAACGTATAACGTATAACGTATAACGTATAACGTATAACGTATAACGTATAACGAATAACGTATAACGTATAACGTATAACGTATAACATATAACGTATAACGCATAACGTATAACGTATAACGTATAACGTATAACGTATAACGTATAACGTATAACGTATATCGTATAACGTATAACGTATAACGTATAACGTATAACTCATAACGTAAAACGTATTACATATTACGTATAACGAGTAACGTATAACGTGTAACGTATAACGTATAACGTATAACGTATAACGCATAACGTATAACGTATAACGTATAACGTATAACGTATAACGTATTACATATTACATATAACGTATAACGTACAACGTATAACGTATAACATATAACGTCTAACGTTTAACGTATAACGTACAACGTATACCGTATAACGTATAACGTATAACGTACAACGTATAACGTATGACGTATAACGTATATCGTATAACGTATAACGTATAACGTATAACGTATAACGTATAACGTATAACGTATAACGTATAACGTATAACGTATAACGTATAACGTATAACGTATAACGTATAACGTATAACTAATAACGTATAACGTATAACGTGTAACGTATAACGTATAACGTATAACGTATAAGGTATAACGTATAACGTATAACGTATAAGGTAAAACGTATAACGCATAACGTATAACGTATAACGTATAACGTATAACGTATAACGTATAACGTATAACGTATAACGTATAACGTATAACATATAACGTATAACGTATAACGTATAACGTATAACGTATAAAGTATATCGTATAAAGTATAACGTATATCGTATAACGTATAACGTATAACGTATGTCCCATAACACATAACGTATAGCGTATAACGCATAACGTATAACGTATAACGTATAACGTATAACGTATAACGTATAACGTATAACGTATAACGTATATCGTATAACCTATAACGTATAACGTATATCGTATAACGTATAACGTATAACGTATAACGTATAACGTATAACGTATAACGTATAACGTATAACGTATAAGGTATAACGTATAACGTACAACGTATAAGGTAAAACGTATAACGCATAACGTAAAACGTAAAACGTATTACATATTACGTGTAACGAGTAACGTATAACGTATAACGTATAACATATAACTTATAACGTAAAACGCATTACATATTACGTAAAACGAGTAACGTATAACGCATAACGTATAACGTATAACGTATAACGTATAACGTATAACGTATAACGTATAACGTGTAACGTATAACGTACAACGTGTAACGTATAACGTATAGCGTATAACGTATAACGTATAACGTATAACGTATAACGTATACCGTATATCGTATAACGTATAACTTATAACGTATAACGTATAACGTATAACGTATAATGTATAACGTATAACGTATAATGTATAACGTAAAACGTATAACGTATAACGTATAACGAATGACGTATAACGTATAACGTATAACGAATAACGTATAACGTATAACGTATAACGTATAACGTGTAACGTATAACGTATAACGTATAACGTATAACGTATAACGTATAACGTCAAACGTATAACGTATAACGTATAACGTATTACGTATAACGCATAACGTATAACGTATAACGTATAACGCATAACGTATAACGTATAACGTTTAACATATAACGTATAACGTATAACGTATAACGTATAACGTATAACGTATAACGTATAACGTATAACGTATAACGTATAACGTATAACGAATAACGTATAACGTATAACGTATAACGTATAACATATAACGTATAACGTATAACGTATAACGTGTAACGTATAACGTATAACGCATAACGTATAACGCATAACGTAAAACGTATAACATGTAACGTATAACGTATAGCGTATAACGTATAACGTATTACATATTACATATACCGTATAACGTACAACGTATAACGTATAACATATAACGTCTAACGTTTAACGTATAACCTACAACGTAAAACGTATAACATGTAACGTATAACGTATAGCGTATAACGTATAACGAATTACATATTACATATAACGTATAACGTATAACGTATAACGTATAACGTATAACATATAACGTATAACGTACAACGTGTAACGTATAATGTATAGCGTATAACGTATAACGTATAACGTATAACGTATACCGTATATCGTATAACGTATAACTTATAACGTATAACGTATAACGTATAACGTATAATGTATAACGTATAACGTATAACGTATAACGTATAACGTATAACGTATAACGTATAACGTATAACGTATAACGTATAACGTATAACGTATAACCTATGACGCATAACGTATAACGTATAACGTATAACGTATAACGTATAACGTATAACGTATAACGTATAACGAATAACGTATAACGTATAACGTATAACGTATAACGTATATCGTATAACGTATAACGTATAACGTATATCGTATAACGTATAACGTATAACGTATAACGTATAACGTATAACGTATAACGTATAACGTATAACGTATAAGGTATAACGTATAACGTACAACGTATAAGGTAAAACGTATAACGCATAACGTAAAACGTAAAACGTATTACATATTACGTGTAACGAGTAACGTATAACGTATAACGTATAACATATAACTTATAACGTAAAACGCATTACATATTACGTAAAACGAGTAACGTATAACGCATAACGTATAACGTATAACGTATAACGTATAACGTATAACGTATAACGTATAACGTACAACGTGTAACGTATAACGTATAGCGTATAACGTATAACGTATAACGTATAACGTATACCGTATATCGTATAACGTATAACTTATAACGTATAACGTATAACGTATAACGTATAATGTATAACGTATAACGTATAATGTATAACGTATAACGTATAACGTATAACGTATAACGAATAACGTATAACGTATAACGTATAACGAATAACGTATAACGTATAACGTATAACGTATAACGTATAACGTGTAACGTATAACGTATAACGTATAACGTATAACGTATAACGTATAACGTCAAACGTATAACGTATAACGTATAACGTATTACGTATAACGCATAACGTATAACGTATAACGTATAACGCATAACGTATAACGTATAACGTATAACGTTTAACATATAACGTATAACGTATAACGTATAACGTATAACGTATAACGTATAACGTATAACGTATAACGTATAACGTATAACGTATAACGAATAACGTATAACGTATAACGTATAACGTATAACATATAACGTATAACGTATAACGTATAACGTGTAACGTATAACGTATAACGCATAACGTATAACGCATAACGTAAAACGTATAACATGTAACGTATAACGTATAGCGTATAACGTATAACGTATTACATATTACATATACCGTATAACGTACAACGTATAACGTATAACATATAACGTCTAACGTTTAACGTATAACGTACAACGTAAAACGTATAACATGTAACGTATAACGTATAGCGTATAACGTATAACGAATTACATATTACATATAACGTATAACGTATAACGTATAACGTATAACGTATAACATATAACGTATAACGTACAACGTGTAACGTATAACGTATAGCGTATAACGTATAACGTATAACGTATAACGTATACCGTATATCGTATAACGTATAACTTATAACGTATAACGTATAACGTATAACGTATAATGTATAACGTATAACGTATAACGTATAACGTATAACGTATAACGTATAACGTATAACGTATAACGTATAACGTATAACCTATGACGCATAACGTATAACGTATAACGTATAACGTATATCCCATAACACATAACGTATAGCGTATAACGCATAACGTATAACGTATAACGTATAACGTATAACGTATAACGTATAACGTATAACGTATAACGTATAACGTATAGCGTATAACGTATAACGTATAACGTATAACGTATAACGTATAACGTATAACGTATAACGTATAACGTATAACGTATAACGTATAACGTATAACGTGTAACGTATAACGTATAACGTACAACGTATAAGGTATAACGTATAACGTATAACGTATAAGGTAAAACGTATAACGCATAACGTAAAACGTAAAACGTATTACATATTACGTGTAACGAGTAACGTATAACGTATACCGTATAACGTATAACTTATAACGTAAAACGCATTACATATTACGTATAACGAGTAACGTATAACGTATAACGTATAACGTATAACGTATAACGTATAACGTATAACGTATAACGTATAACGTATAACGTATAACGTATAACGTATAACGTATAACGTATAACGTATAACGTATAACGTATAAAGTATATCGTATAAAGTATAACGTATAACGTATAACGTATAACGTATAACGTATAACGTATAACGTATTACATATTACATATAACGTATAACGTACAACGTATAACGTATAACATATAACGTCTAACGTTTAACGTATAACGTACAACGTATACCGTATAACGTATAACGTATAACGTACAACGTACAACGTATAACGTATAACGTGTAACGTATATCGTATAACGTATAACGTATAACGTATAACGTATAACGTATAACGTATAACGTATAACGTATAACGTATAACGTATAACGTATAACGTATAACGTATAACGTGTAACGTATAACGTATAACGCATAACGTATAACTAATAACGTATAACGTATAACGTGTAACGTATAACGTATAACGAATAACGTATAAGGTATAACGTATAACGTATAACGTATAAGGTAAAACGTATAACGCATAACGTATAACGTATAACGTATAACGTATAACGTATAACGTATAACGTATAACGTATAACGTATAACGTATAGCATATAACGTATAACGTACAACGTATAACGTATAACGTATAAAGTATATCGTATAAAGTATAACGTATAACGTATAACGTATAACGTATAACGTATATCCCATAACACATAACGTATAGCGTATAACGCATAACGTATAACGTATAACGTATAACGTATAACGTATAACGTATAACGTATAACGTATAACGTATAACGTATAACGTATAACGTAAACATTATAACGTATAACGTATAACGTATAACGTATAACGTATAACGTATAACGTATAACGTATAACGTATAACGTATAACGTATAACGTATAACGTGTAACGTATAACGTATAACGTACAACGTATAAGGTATAACGTATAACGTATAACGTATAAGGTAAAACGTATAACGCATAACGTAAAACGTAAAACGTATTACATATTACGTGTAACGAGTAACGTATAACGTATACCGTATAACGTATAACTTATAACGTAAAACGCATTACATATTACGTATAACGAGTAACGTATAACGTATAACGTATAACGTATAACGTATAACGTATAACGTATAACGTATAACGTATAACGTATAACGTATAACGTATAACGTATAACGTATAACGTATAACGTATAACGTATAACGTATAAAGTATATCGTATAAAGTATAACGTATAACGTATAACGTATAACGTATAACGTATAACGTATAGCGTATTACATATTACATATAACGTATAACGTACAACGTATAACGTATAACATATAACGTCTAACGTTTAACGTATAACGTACAACGTATACCGTATAACGTATAACGTATAACGTACAACGTACAACGTATAACGTATAACGTATAACGTATATCGTATAACGTATAACGTATAACGTATAACGTATAACGTATAACGTATAACGTATAACGTATAACGTCAAACGTATAACGTATAACGTATAACGTATTACGTATAACGCATAACGTATAACGTATAACGTATAACGCATAACGTATAACGTATAACGTTTAACATATAACGTATAACGTATAACGTATAACGTATAACGTATAACGTATAACGTATAACGTATAACGTATAACGTATAACGAATAACGTATAACGTATGACGTATAACGTATAACATATAACGTATAACGTATAACGTATAACGTGTAACGTATAACGTATAACGCATAACGTATAACGCATAACGTAAAACGTATAACATGTAACGTATAACGTATAGCGTATAACGTATAACGTATTACATATTACATATACCGTATAACGTACAACGTATAACGTATAACATATAACGTCTAACGTTTAACGTATAACGTACAACGTAAAACGTATAACATGTAACGTATAACGTATAGCGTATAACGTATAACGAATTACATATTACATATAACGTATAACGTATAACGTATAACGTATAACGTATAACATATAACGTATAACGTACAACGTGTAACGTATAATGTATAGCGTATAACGTATAACGTATAACGTATAACGTATACCGTATATCGTATAACGTATAACTTATAACGTATAACGTATAACGTATAACGTATAATGTATAACGTATAACGTATAACGTATAACGTATAACGTATAACGTATAACGTATAACGTATAACGTATAACGTATAACGTATAACGTATAACGTATAACCTATGACGCATAACGTATAACGTATAACGTATAACGTATAACGTATAACGTATAACGTATAACGTATAACGAATAACGTATAACGTATAACGTATAACGTATAACGTATATCGTATAACGTATAACGTATAACGTATATCGTATAACGTATAACGTATAACGTATAACGTATAACGTATAACGTATAACGTATAACGTATAACGTATAACGTATAAGGTATAACGTATAACGTACAACGTATAAGGTAAAACGTATAACGCATAACGTAAAACGTAAAACGTATTACATATTACGTGTAACGAGTAACGTATAACGTATAACGTATAACATATAACTTATAACGTAAAACGCATTACATATTACGTAAAACGAGTAACGTATAACGCATAACGTATAACGTATAACGTATAACGTATAACGTATAACGTATAACGTATAACGTACAACGTGTAACGTATAACGTATAGCGTATAACGTATAACGTATAACGTATAACGTATACCGTATATCGTATAACGTATAACTTATAACGTATAACGTATAACGTATAACGTATAATGTATAACGTATAACGTATAATGTATAACGTATAACGTATAACGTATAACGTATAACGAATAACGTATAACGTATAACGTATAACGAATAACGTATAACGTATAACGTATAACGTATAACGTGTAACGTATAACGTATAACGTATAACGTATAACGTATAACGTATAACGTCAAACGTATAACGTATAACGTATAACGTATTACGTATAACGCATAACGTATAACGTACAACGTATAACGCATAACGTATAACGTATAACGTATAACGTTTAACATATAACGTATAACGTATAACGTATAACGTATAACGTATAACGTATAACGTATAACGTATAACGTATAACGTATAACGAATAACGTATAACGTATAACGTATAACGTATAACATATAACGTATAACGTATAACGTATAACGTGTAACGTATAACGTATAACGCATAACGTATAACGCATAACGTAAAACGTATAACATGTAACGTATAACGTATAGCGTATAACGTATAACGTATTACATATTACATATACCGTATAACGTACAACGTATAACGTATAACATATAACGTCTAACGTTTAACGTATAACGTACAACGTAAAACGTATAACATGTAACGTATAACGTATAGCGTATAACGTATAACGAATTACATATTACATATAACGTATAACGTATAACGTATAACGTATAACGTATAACATATAACGTATAACGTACAACGTGTAACGTATAACGTATAGCGTATAACGTATAACGTATAACGTATAACGTATACCGTATATCGTATAACGTATAACTTATAACGTATAACGTATAACGTATAACGTATAATGTATAACGTATAACGTATAACGTATAACGTATAACGTATAACGTATAACGTATAACGTATAACGTATAACGTATAACGTATAACCTATGACGCATAACGTATAACGTATAACGTATAACGTATATCCCATAACACATAACGTATAGCGTATAACGCATAACGTATAACGTATAACGTATAACGTATAACGTATAACGTATAACGTATAACGTATAACGTATAACGTATAGCGTATAACGTATAACGTATAACGTATAACGTATAACGTATAACGTATAACGTATAACGTATAACGTATAACGTATAACGTATAACGTGTAACGTATAACGTATAACGTACAACATATAAGGTATAACGTATAACGTATAACGTATAAGGTAAAACGTATAACGCATAACGTAAAACGTAAAACGTATTACATATTACGTGTAACGAGTAACGTATAACGTATACCGTATAACGTATAACTTATAACGTAAAACGCATTACATATTACGTATAACGAGTAACGTATAACGTATAACGTATAACGTATAACGTATAACGTATAACGTATAACGTATAACGTATAACGTATAACGTATAACGTATAACGTATAACCTATGACGCATAACGTATAACGTATAACGTATAACGTATATCCCATAACACATAACGTATAGCGTATAACGCATAACGTATAACGTATAACGTATAACGTATAACGTATAACGTATAACGTATAACGTATAACGTATAACGTATAGCGTATAACGTATAACGTATAACGTATAACGTATAACGTATAACGTATAACGTATTACATATTACATATAACGTATAACGTACAACGTATAACGTATAACATATAACGTCTAACGTTTAACGTATAACGTACAACGTATACCGTATAACGTATAACGTATAACGTACAACGTACAACGTATAACGTATAACGTATAACGTATATCGTATAACGTATAACGTATAACGCATAACGTATAACGTATAACGTATAACGTATAACGTATAACGTATTACATATTACATATAACGTATAACGTACAACGTATAACGTAAAACATATAACGTCTAACGTTTAACGTATAACGTACAACGTATACCGTATAACGTATAACGTATAACGTACAACGTATAACGTATAACGTATAACGTATATCGCATAACGTATAACGTATAACGTATAACGTATAACGTATAACGTATAACGTATAACGTATAACGTATAACGTATAACGTATAACGTATAACGTATAACGTATAACGTATAACGTATAACTAATAACGTATAACGTATAACGTGTAACGTATAACGTATAACGTATAACGTATAAGGTATAACGTATAACGTATAACGTATAAGGTAAAACGTATAACGCATAACGTATAACGTATAACGTATAACGTATAACGTATAACGTATAACGTATAACGTATATCCCATAACACATAACGTATAGCGTATAACGCATAACGTATAACGTATAACGTATAACGTATAACGTATAACGTATAACGTATAACGTATATCGTATAACGTATAACGTATAACGTATATCGTATAACGTATAACGTATAACGTATAACGTATAACGTATAACGTATAACGTATAACGTATAACGTATAAGGTATAACGTATAACGTACAACGTATAAGGTAAAACGTATAACGCATAACGTAAAACGTAAAACGTATTACATATTACGTGTAACGAGTAACGTATAACGTATAACGTATAACGTATAACGTGTAACGTATAACGTATAACGTATAACGTATAACGTATAACGTATAACGTCAAACGTATAACGTATAACGTATAACGTATTACGTATAACGCATAACGTATAACGTATAACGTATAACGCATAACGTATAACGTATAACGTATAACGTATTACGTATAACGCATAACGTATAACGTATAACGTATAACGCATAACGTATAACGTATAACGTTTAACATATAACGTATAACGTATAACGTATAACGTATAACGTATAACGTATAACGTATAACGTATAACGTATAACGTATAACGTATAACGAATAACGTATAACGTATAACGTATAACGTATAACATATAACGTATAACGTATAACGTATAACGTGTAACGTATAACGTATAACGCATAACGTATAACGCATAACGTAAAACGTATAACATGTAACGTATAACGTATAGCGTATAACGTATAACGTATTACATATTACATATACCGTATAACGTACAACGTATAACGTATAACATATAACGTCTAACGTTTAACGTATAACGTACAACGTAAAACGTATAACATGTAACGTATAACGTATAGCGTATAACGTATAACGAATTACATATTACATATAACGTATAACGTATAACGTATAACGTATAACGTATAACATATAACGTATAACGTACAACGTGTAACGTATAACGTATAGCGTATAACGTATAACGTATAACGTATAACGTATACCGTATATCGTATAACGTATAACTTATAACGTATAACGTATAACGTATAACGTATAATGTATAACGTATAACGTATAACGTATAACGTATAACGTATAACGTATAACGTATAACGTATAACGTATAACGTATAACGTATAACGTATAACCTATGACGCATAACGTATAACGTATAACGTATAACGTATAACGTATAACGTATAACGTATAACGTATAACGAATAACGTATAACGTATAACGTATAACGTATAACGTATATCGTATAACGTATAACGTATAACGTATATCGTATAACGTATAACGTATAACGTATAACGTATAACGTATAACGTATAACGTATAACGTATAACGTATAACGTATAAGGTATAACGTATAACGTACAACGTATAAGGTAAAACGTATAACGCATAACGTAAAACGTAAAACGTATAACATATTACGTGTAACGAGTAACGTATAACGTATAACGTATAACATATAACTTATAACGTAAAACGCATTACATATTACGTAAAACGAGTAACGTATAACGCATAACGTATAACGTATAACGTATAACGTATAACGTATAACGTATAACGTATAACGTACAACGTGTAACGTATAACGTATAGCGTATAACGTATAACGTATAACGTATAACGTATACCGTATAACGTCAAACGTATAACGTATAACGTATAACGTATTACGTATAACGCATAACGTATAACGTATAACGTATAACGCATAACGTATAACGTATAACGTATAACGTTTAACATATAACGTATAACGTATAACGTATAACGTATAACGTATAACGTATAACGTATAACGTATAACGTATAACGTCAAACGTATAACGTATAACGTATAACGTATTACGTATAACGCATAACGTATAACGTATAACGTATAACGCATAACGTATAACGTATAACGTATAACGTTTAACATATAACGTATAACGTATAACGTATAACGTATAACGTATAACGTATAACGTATAACGTATAACGTATAACGTATAACGAATAACGTATAACGTATAACGTATAACGTATAACATATAACGTATAACGTATAACGTATAACGTGTAACGTATAACGTATAACGCATAACGTATAACGCATAACGTAAAACGTATAACATGTAACGTATAACGTATAGCGTATAACGTATAACGTATTACATATTACATATACCGTATGACGTACAACGTATAACGTATAACATATAACGTCTAACGTTTAACGTATAACGTACAACGTAAAACGTATAACATGTAACGTATAACGTATAGCGTATAACGTATAACGAATTACATATTACATATAACGTATAACGTATAACGTATAACGTATAACGTATAACATATAACGTATAACGTACAACGTGTAACGTATAACGTATAGCGTATAACGTATAACGTATAACGTATACCGTATATCGTATAACGTATAACTTATAACGTATAACGTATAACGTATAACGTATAATGTATAACGTATAACGTATAACGTATAACGTATAACGTATAACGTATAACGTATAACGTATAACGTATAACGTATAACGTATAACCTATGACGCATAACGTATAACGTATAACGTATAGCATATAACGTATAACGTACAACGTATAACGTATAACGTATAAAGTATATCGTATAAAGTATAACGTATAACGTATAACGTATAACGTATAACGTATATCCCATAACAAATAACGTATAGCGTATAACGCATAACGTATAACGTATAACGTATAACGTATAACGTATAACGTATAACGTATAACGTATAACGTATAACGTATAACGTATAGCGTATAACGTATAACGTATAACGTATAACGTATAACGTATAACGTATAACGTATAACGTATAACGTATAACGTATAACGTATAACGTATAACGTGTAACGTATAACGTATAACGTACAACGTATAAGGTATAACGTATAACGTATAACGTATAAGGTAAAACGTATAACGCATAACGTAAAACGTAAAACGTATTACATATTACGTGTAACGAGTAACGTATAACGTATACCGTATAACGTATAACTTATAACGTAAAACGCATTACATATTACGTATAACGAGTAACGTATAACGTATAACGTATAACGTATAACGTATAACGTATAACGTATAACGTATAACGTATAACGTATAGCGTATAACGTATAACGTATAACGTATAACGTATAACGTATAACGTATAACGTATAACGTATAACGTATAACGTATAACGTATAACGTGTAACGTATAACGTATAACGTACAACATATAAGGTATAACGTATAACGTATAACGTATAAGGTAAAACGTATAACGCATAACGTAAAACGTAAAACGTATTACATATTACGTGTAACGAGTAACGTATAACGTATACCGTATAACGTATAACTTATAACGTAAAACGCATTACATATTACGTATAACGAGTAACGTATAACGTATAACGTATAACGTATAACGTATAACGTATAACGTATAACGTATAACGTATAACGTATAACGTATAACGTATAACGTATAACCTATGACGCATAACGTATAACGTATAACGTATAACGTATATCCCATAACACATAACGTATAGCGTATAACGCATAACGTATAACGTATAACGTATAACGTATAACGTATAACGTATAACGTATAACGTATAACGTATAACGTATAGCGTATAACGTATAACGTATAACGTATAACGTATAACGTATAACGTATAACGTATTACATATTACATATAACGTATAACGTACAACGTATAACGTATAACATATAACGTCTAACGTTTAACGTATAACGTACAACGTATACCGTATAACGTATAACGTATAACGTACAACGTACAACGTATAACGTATAACGTATAACGTATATCGTATAACGTATAACGTATAACGCATAACGTATAACGTATAACGTATAACGTATAACGTATAACGTATTACATATTACATATAACGTATAACGTACAACGTATAACGTAAAACATATAACGTCTAACGTTTAACGTATAACGTACAACGTATACCGTATAACGTATAACGTATAACGTACAACGTATAACGTATAACGTATAACGTATATCGCATAACGTATAACGTATAACGTATAACGTATAACGTATAACGTATAACGTATAACGTATAACGTATAACGTATAACGTATAACGTATAACGTATAACGTATAACGTATAACGTATAACTAATAACGTATAACGTATAACGTGTAACGTATAACGTATAACGTATAACGTATAAGGTATAACGTATAACGTATAACGTATAAGGTAAAACGTATAACGCATAACGTATAACGTATAACGTATAACGTATAACGTATAACGTATAACGTATAACGTATATCCCATAACACATAACGTATAGCGTATAACGCATAACGTATAACGTATAACGTATAACGTATAACGTATAACGTATAACGTATAACGTATATCGTATAACGTATAACGTATAACGTATATCGTATAACGTATAACGTATAACGTATAACGTATAACGTATAACGTATAACGTATAACGTATAACGTATAAGGTATAACGTATAACGTACAACGTATAAGGTAAAACGTATAACGCATAACGTAAAACGTAAAACGTATTACATATTACGTGTAACGAGTAACGTATAACGTATAACGTATAACGTATAACGTGTAACGTATAACGTATAACGTATAACGTATAACGTATAACGTATAACGTCAAACGTATAACGTATAACGTATAACGTATTACGTATAACGCATAACGTATAACGTATAACGTATAACGCATAACGTATAACGTATAACGTATAACGTATTACGTATAACGCATAACGTATAACGTATAACGTATAACGCATAACGTATAACGTATAACGTTTAACATATAACGTATAACGTATAACGTATAACGTATAACGTATAACGTATAACGTATAACGTATAACGTATAACGTATAACGTATAACGAATAACGTATAACGTATAACGTATAACGTATAACATATAACGTATAACGTATAACGTATAACGTGTAACGTATAACGTATAACGCATAACGTATAACGCATAACGTAAAACGTATAACATGTAACGTATAACGTATAGCGTATAACGTATAACGTATTACATATTACATATACCGTATAACGTACAACGTATAACGTATAACATATAACGTCTAACGTTTAACGTATAACGTACAACGTAAAACGTATAACATGTAACGTATAACGTATAGCGTATAACGTATAACGAATTACATATTACATATAACGTATAACGTATAACGTATAACGTATAACGTATAACATATAACGTATAACGTACAACGTGTAACGTATAACGTATAGCGTATAACGTATAACGTATAACGTATAACGTATACCGTATATCGTATAACGTATAACTTATAACGTATAACGTATAACGTATAACGTATAATGTATAACGTATAACGTATAACGTATAACGTATAACGTATAACGTATAACGTATAACGTATAACGTATAACGTATAACGTATAACGTATAACCTATGACGCATAACGTATAACGTATAACGTATAACGTATAACGTATAACGTATAACGTATAACGTATAACGAATAACGTATAACGTATAACGTATAACGTATAACGTATATCGTATAACGTATAACGTATAACGTATATCGTATAACGTATAACGTATAACGTATAACGTATAACGTATAACGTATAACGTATAACGTATAACGTATAACGTATAAGGTATAACGTATAACGTACAACGTATAAGGTAAAACGTATAACGCATAACGTAAAACGTAAAACGTATAACATATTACGTGTAACGAGTAACGTATAACGTATAACGTATAACATATAACTTATAACGTAAAACGCATTACATATTACGTAAAACGAGTAACGTATAACGCATAACGTATAACGTATAACGTATAACGTATAACGTATAACGTATAACGTATAACGTACAACGTGTAACGTATAACGTATAGCGTATAACGTATAACGTATAACGTATAACGTATACCGTATAACGTCAAACGTATAACGTATAACGTATAACGTATTACGTATAACGCATAACGTATAACGTATAACGTATAACGCATAACGTATAACGTATAACGTATAACGTTTAACATATAACGTATAACGTATAACGTATAACGTATAACGTATAACGTATAACGTATAACGTATAACGTATAACGTCAAACGTATAACGTATAACGTATAACGTATTACGTATAACGCATAACGTATAACGTATAACGTATAACGCATAACGTATAACGTATAACGTATAACGTTTAACATATAACGTATAACGTATAACGTATAACGTATAACGTATAACGTATAACGTATAACGTATAACGTATAACGTATAACGAATAACGTATAACGTATAACGTATAACGTATAACATATAACGTATAACGTATAACGTATAACGTGTAACGTATAACGTATAACGCATAACGTATAACGCATAACGTAAAACGTATAACATGTAACGTATAACGTATAGCGTATAACGTATAACGTATTACATATTACATATACCGTATGACGTACAACGTATAACGTATAACATATAACGTCTAACGTTTAACGTATAACGTACAACGTAAAACGTATAACATGTAACGTATAACGTATAGCGTATAACGTATAACGAATTACATATTACATATAACGTATAACGTATAACGTATAACGTATAACGTATAACATATAACGTATAACGTACAACGTGTAACGTATAACGTATAGCGTATAACGTATAACGTATAACGTATACCGTATATCGTATAACGTATAACTTATAACGTATAACGTATAACGTATAACGTATAATGTATAACGTATAACGTATAACGTATAACGTATAACGTATAACGTATAACGTATAACGTATAACGTATAACGTATAACGTATAACCTATGACGCATAACGTATAACGTATAACGTATAGCATATAACGTATAACGTACAACGTATAACGTATAACGTATAAAGTATATCGTATAAAGTATAACGTATAACGTATAACGTATAACGTATAACGTATATCCCATAACAAATAACGTATAGCGTATAACGCATAACGTATAACGTATAACGTATAACGTATAACGTATAACGTATAACGTATAACGTATAACGTATAACGTATAACGTATAGCGTATAACGTATAACGTATAACGTATAACGTATAACGTATAACGTATAACGTATAACGTATAACGTATAACGTATAACGTATAACGTATAACGTGTAACGTATAACGTATAACGTACAACGTATAAGGTATAACGTATAACGTATAACGTATAAGGTAAAACGTATAACGCATAACGTAAAACGTAAAACGTATTACATATTACGTGTAACGAGTAACGTATAACGTATACCGTATAACGTATAACTTATAACGTAAAACGCATTACATATTACGTATAACGAGTAACGTATAACGTATAACGTATAACGTATAACGTATAACGTATAACGTATAACGTATAACGTATAACGTATAACGTATAACGTATAACGTATAACGTATAACGTATAACGTATAAAGTATATCGTATAAAGTATAACGTATAACGTATAACGTATAACGTATAACGTATAACGTATAACGTATTACATATTACATATAACGTATAACGTACAACGTATAACGTATAACATATAACGTCTAACGTTTAACGTATAACGTACAACGTATACCGTATAACGTATAACGTATAACGTACAACGTACAACGTATAACGTATAACGTATAACGTATATCGTATAACGTATAACGTATAACGTATAACGTATAACGTATAACGTATAACGTATAACGTATAACGTATAACGTATAACGTATAACGTATAACGTATAACGTATAACGTATAACGTATAACTAATAACGTATAACGTATAACGTGTAACGTATAACGTATAACGTATAACGTATAAGGTATAACGTATAACGTATAACGTATAAGGTAAAACGTATAACGCATAACGTATAACGTATAACGTATAACGTATAACGTATAACGTATAACGTATAACGTATAACGTATAACGTATAACGTATAACATATAACGTATAACGTATAACGTATAACGTATACCGTATAAAGTATATCGTATAAAGTATAACGTATAACGTATAACGTATAACGTATAACGTATATCCCATAACACATAACGTATAGCGTATAACGCATAACGTATAACGTATAACGTATAACGAATAACGTATAACGTATAACGTATAACATATAACGTATAACGTATAACGTATAACGTATAACGTATAACGTATAACTAATAACGTATAACGTATAACGTGTAACGTATAACGTATAACGTATAACGTATAAGGTATAACGTATAACGTATAACGTATAAGGTAAAACGTATAACGCATAACGTAAAACGTAAAACGTATTACATATTACGTGTAACGAGTAACGTATAACGTATAACGTATAACATATAACTTATAACGTAAAACGCATTACATATTACGTATAACGAGTAACGTATAACGTATAACGTATAACGTATAAGGTATAACGTATAACGTATAACCTATAAGGTAAAACGTATAACGCATAACGTATAACGTATAACGTATAACGTATAACGTATAACATATAACGTATAACGTATAACGTATAACGTATAACGTATAAAGTATATCGTATAAAGTATAACGTATAACGTATAGCGTATAACGTATAACGTATATCCCATAACACATAACGTATAGCGTATAACGCATAACGTATAACGTATAACGTATAACGTATAACGTATAACGTATAACGTATAACGTATAACGTATAACGTATAACGTATAACGTATAACGTATAACGTATAGCGTATTACATATTACATATAACGTATAACGTACAACGTATAACGTATAACATATAACGTCTAACGTTTAACGTATAACGTACAACGTATACCGTATAACGTATAACGTATAACGTACAACGTACAACGTATAACGTATAACGTATAACGTATATCGTATAACGTATAACGTATAACGTATAACGTATAACGTATAACGTATAACGTATAACGTATAACGTATAACGTATAACGTATAACGTATAACGTATAACGTATAACGTATAACGTATAACGTATAACTAATAACGTATAACGTATAACGTGTAACGTATAACGTATAACGTATAACGTATAAGGTATAACGTATAACGTATAACGTATAAGGTAAAACGTATAACGCATAACGTATAACGTATAACGTATAACGTATAACGTATAACGTATAACGTATAACGTATAACGTATAACGTATAACGTATAACGTATAACGTATAACATATAACGTATAACGTATAACGTATAACGTATAACGTATAAAGTATATCGTATAAAGTATAACGTATAACGTATAACGTATAACGTATAACGTATATCCCATAACACATAACGTATGGCGTATAACGCATAACGTATAACGTATAACGTATAACGAATAACGTATAACGTATAACGTATAACGTATAACGTATAACGTATAACGTATAACGTATAACGTATAACGTATAACTAATAACGTATAACGTATAACGTGTAACGTATAACGTATAACGTATAACGTATAAGGTATAACGTATAACGTATAACGTATAAGGTAAAACGTATAACGCATAACGTAAAACGTAAACCGTATTACATATTACGTGTAACGAGTAACGTATAACGTATAACGTATAACATATAACTTATAACGTAAAACGCATTACATATTACGTATAACGAGTAACGTATAACGTATAACGTATAACGTATAAGGTATAAAGTATAACGTATAACGTATAAGGTAAAACGTATAACGCATAACGTATAACGTATAACGTATAACGTATAACGTATAACATATAACGTATAACGTATAACGTATAACGTATAACGTATAAAGTATATCGTATAAAGTATAACGTATAACGTATAACGTATAACGTATAACGTATATCCCATAACACATAACGTATAGCGTATAACGCATAACGTATAACGTATAACGTATAACGTATAACGTATAACGTATAACGTATAACGTATAACGTATAAAGTATAACGTATAACGTATAACGTATAACGTATAACGTATAACGTATAACGTATAACGTATAACGTATAACGTATAACGTATAACGTATAACGTATAACATATAACGTATAACGTATAACGTATAACGTATAACGTATAAAGTATATCGTATAAAGTATAACGTATAACGTATAATGTATAACGTATAACGTATATCCCATAACACATAACGTATAGCGTATAACGCATAACGTATAACGTATAACGTATAACGTATAACGTATAACGTATAACGTATAACGTATAACGTATAACGTATAACGTATAACGTATAACGTATAACGTATAACGTATAACGTATAACGTATAACGTATAACGTATAACGTATAACGTATAACGTATAACGTATAACGTATAACGTATAACGTATAACGTATAACGTATAACGTATAACTAATAACGTATAACGTATAACGTGTAACGTATAACGTATAACGTATAACGTATAAGGTATAACGTATAACGTATAACGTATAAGGTAAAACGTATAACGCATAACGTAAAACGTAAAACGTATTACATATTACGTGTAACGAGTAACGTATAACGTATAACGTATAACATATAACTTATAACGTAAAACGCATTACATATTACGTATAACGAGTAACGTATAACGTATAACGTATAACGTATAACGTATAACGTATAACGTATAACGTATAACGTATAACGTATAAAGTATAACCTATAACGTATAACGTATAACGTATAACGTATAACATATAACGTATAACGTATAACGTATAACGTATAACGTATAATGTATAACGTAAAACGTATAACGTATAACGTATAACGTATAAGGTATAACGTATAACGTATAACTAATAACGTATAACGTATAACGTGTAACGTATAACGTATAACGAATAACGTATAAGGTATAACGTATAACGTATAACGTATAAGGTAAAACGTATAACGCATAACGTATAACGTATAACGTATAACGTATAACGTATAACGTATAACGTATAACGTATAACGTATAACATATAACGTATAACGTATAACGTATAACGTATAACGTATAACGTATAAAGTATATCGTATAACGTATAACGTATAACGTATAACGTATAACGTATAACGTATATCCCATAACACATAACGTATAGCGTATAACGCATAACGTATAACGTATAACGTATAACGTATAACGTATAACGTATAACGTATAACGTATAACGTATAACGTATAACGTATAACGTATAACGTATAACGTATAACGTATAACGTATAACGTATAACGTATAACTAATAACGTATAACGTATAACGTGTAACGTATAACGTATAACGTATAACGTATAAGGTATAACGTATAACGTATAACGTATAATTTAAAACGTATAACGCATAACGTAAAACGTATAACGTATAACGTATAACGTATAACGTATAACGTATAACGTATAACGTATAACGTATAACGTATAACGTATAACGTATAACGTATAACGTATAACGTATAACGTATAACGTATAACGTATAACGTATAACGTATAACGTATAACGTATAACGTATAACGTATAACGTATAACGTATAACGTATAACGTATAACGTATAACGTATAACGTATAACGTATAACGTATACCGTACAACGCATAACGTATAACGTATAACGTATAACGTATAATGTATAACGTATAACGTATAACGTATAACGTATAACGTATAACGTATAACGTATAACGTATAACGTATAACTAATAACGTGTAACGTATAACGTGTAACGTATAACGTATAACGTATAACGTATAAAGTATAACGTATAACGTATAACGTATAACGTATAACGTATAACGTATAACGTATAACGTATAACGTATAACGAATAACGTATAACGTAAAACGTATAACGTATACCATATAACGTATAACGTATAACGTATAACGTATAAGGTAAAACGTATAACGCATAACGTATAACGTATAACGTATAACGTATAACGTATAACGTATAACATATAACGAATAACGTATAACGTATAACGTATAACGTATAAAGTATATCGTATAAAGTATAACGTATAACGTATAACGTATAACGTATAACGTATATCCCATAACACATAACGTATAGCGTATAACGCATAACGTATAACGTGTAACGTATAACGTATAACGTATAACGTATAACGTATAACGTATAACGTATAAAGTATAACGTATAACGTATAACGTATAACGAATAACGTATAACGCATAACGTATAACGTATAACGTATAACGTATAACGTATAACGTATAACGTATAACATATAACGTATAACGTATAACGTATAACGTATAACGTATAAAGTATATCGTATAAAGTATAACGTATAACGTATAACGTATAACGTATAACGTATAACGTATATCCCATAACACATAACGTATAGCGTATAACGCATAACGTATAACGTATAACGTATAACGTATAACGTATAACGTATAACGTATAACGTATAACGTATAACGTATAACGTATAACGTATAACGTATAACGTATAACGTATAACGTATAACGTATAACGTATAACGTATAACGTATAACGTATAACGTATAACGTATAACGTATAACGTATAACGTATAACGTATAACGTATAACGAATAACGTATAACGTATAACGTATAACGTATAACCTATAACGTATAACGTATAACGTATAACGTGTAACGTATAACGTATAACGCATAACGTATAACTAATAACGTATAACGTATAACGTGTAACGTATAATGTATAACGAATAACGTATAAGGTATAACGTATAACGTATAACGTATAAGGTAAAACGTATAACGCATAACGTATAACGTATAACGTATAACGTATAACGTATAACGTATAACGTATAACGTATAACGTATAGCATATAACGTATAACGTACAACGTATAACGTATAACGTATAAAGTATATCGTATAAAGTATAACGTATAACGTATAACGTATAACGTATAACGTATATCCCATAACACATAACGTATAGCGTATAACGCATAACGTATAACGTATAACGTATAACGTATAACGTATAACGTATAACGTATAACGTATAACGTATAACGTATAACGTATAACGTATAACGTATAGCGTATTACATATTACATATAACGTATAACGTACAACGTATAACGTATAACATATAACGTCTAACGTTTAACGTATAAAGTACAACGTATACCGTATAACGTATAACGTATAACGTACAACGTACAACGTATAACGTATAACGTATAACGTATATCGTATAACGTATAACGTATAACGTATAACGTATAACGTATAACGTATAACGTATAACGTATAACGTATAACGTATAACGTATAACGTATAACGTATAACGTATAACGTATAACGTATAACGTATAACGTATAACGTATAACGTATAACGTATAACTAATAACGTATAACGTATAACGTGTAACGTATAACGTATAACGTATAACGTATAAGGTATAACGTATAACGTATAACGTATAAGGTAAAACGTATAACGCATAACGTATAACGTATAACGTATAACGTATAACGTATAACGTATAACGTATAACGTATAACGTATAACGTATAACGTATAACGTATAACATATAACGTATAACGTATAACGTATAACGTATAACGTATAAAGTATATCGTATAAAGTATAACGTATAACGTATAACGTATAACGTATAACGTATATCCCATAACACATAACGTATAGCGTATAACGCATAACGTATAACGTATAACGTATAACGTATAACGTATAACGTATAACGTATAACGTATAACGTATAACGTATAACGTATAACGTATAACGTATAACGTATAACGTATAACGTATAACGTATAACGTATAACGTATAACGTATAACGTATAACGTATAACGTATAACGTATAACGTATAACGTATAACGTATAACGTATAACGTATAACGAATAACGTATAACGTATAACGTATAACGTATAACATATAACGTATAACGTATAACGTATAACGTGTAACGTATAACGTATAACGCATAACGTATAACTAATAACGTATAACGTATAACGTGTAACGTATAATGTATAACGAATAACGTATAAGGTATAACGTATAACGTATAACGTATAAGGTAAAACGTATAACGCATAACGTATAACGTATAACGTATAACGTATAACGTATAACGTATAACGTATAACGTATAACGTATAGCATATAACGTATAACGTACAACGTATAACGTATAACGTATAAAGTATATCGTATAAAGTATAACGTATAACGTATAACGTATAACGTATAACGTATATCCCATAACACATAACGTATAGCGTATAACGCATAACGTATAACGTATAACGTATAACGTATAACGTATAACGTATAACGTATAACGTATAACGTATAACGTATAACGTATAACGTATAACGTATAGCGTATTACATATTACATATAACGTATAACGTACAACGTATAACGTATAACATATAACGTCTAACGTTTAACGTATAACGTACAACGTATACCGTATAACGTATAACGTATAACGTACAACGTACAACGTATAACGTATAACGTATAACGTATATCGTATAACGTATAACGTATAACGTATAACGTATAACGTATAACGTATAACGTATAACGTATAACGTATAACGTATAACGTATAACGTATAACGTATAACGTATAACGTATAACGTATAACGTATAACGTATAACGTATAACGTATAACTAATAACGTATAACGTATAACGTGTAACGTATAACGTATAACGTATAACGTATAAGGTATAACGTATAACGTATAACGTATAAGGTAAAACGTATAACGCATAACGTATAACGTATAACGTATAACGTATAACGTATAACGTATAACGTATAACGTATAACGTATAACGTATAACGTATAACGTATAACATATAACGTATAACGTATAACGTATAACGTATAACGTATAAAGTATATCGTATAAAGTATAACGTATAACGTATAACGTATAACGTATAACGTATATCCCATAACACATAACGTATGGCGCATAACGCATAACGTATAACGTATAACGTATTACGAATAACGTATAACGTATAACGTATAACGTATAACGTATAACGTATAACGTATAACGTATAACGTATAACGAATAACGTATAACGTATAACGTATAACGTATAACATATAACGTATAACGTATAACGTATAACGTGTAACGTATAACGTATAACGTATAACGTATAACGTATAACGTATAACGTATAACGTATAACTAATAACGTATAACGTATAACGTGTAACGTATAACGTATAACGTATAACGTATAACGTATAACGTATAACGTATAACGTATAACGTATAACGAATAACGTATAACGTATAACGTATAACGTATAACATATAACGTATAACGTATAACGTATAACGTGTAACGTATAACGTATAACGCATAACGTATAACTAATAACGTATAACGTATAACGTGTAACGTATAACGTATAACGAATAACGTATAAGGTATAACGTATAACGTATAACGTATAAGGTAAAACGTATAACGCATAACGTATAACGTATAACGTATAACGTATAACGTATAACGTATAACGTATAACGTATAACGTATAGCATATAACGTATAACGTACAACGTATAACGTATAACGTATAAAGTATATCGTATAAAGTATAACGTATAACGTATAACGTATAACGTATAACGTATATCCCATAACACATAACGTATAGCGTATAACGCATAACGTATAACGTATAACGTATAACGTATAACGTATAACGTATAACGTATAACGTATAACGTATAACGTATAACGTATAACGTATAACGTATAGCGTATTACATATTACATATAACGTATAACGTACAACGTATAACGTATAACATATAACGTCTAACGTTTAACGTATAACGTACAACGTATACCGTATAACGTATAACGTATAACGTACAACGTACAACGTATAACGTATAACGTATAACGTATATCGTATAACGTATAACGTATAACGTATAACGTATAACGTATAACGTATAACGTATAACGTATAACGTATAACGTATAACGTATAACGTATAACGTATAACGTATAACGTATAACGAATAACGTATAACGTATAACGTATAACGTATAACGTATAACGTATAACGTGTAACGTATAACGTATAACGTATAACGTATAAGGTATAACGTATAACGTATAACGTATAAGGTAAAACGTATAACGCATAACGTATAACGTATAACGTATAACGTATAACGTATAACGTATAACGTATAACGTATAACGTATAACGTATAACGTATAACGTATAACATATAACGTATAACGTATAACGTATAACGTATAACGTATAAAGTATATCGTATAAAGTATAACGTATAACGTATAACGTATAACGTATAACGTATATCCCATAACACATAACGTATGGCGTATAACGCATAACGTATAACGTATAACGTATAACGAATAACGTATAACGTATAACGTATAACGTATAACGTATAACGTATAACGTATAACGTATAACGTATAACGTATAACTAATAACGTATAACGTATAACGTGTAACGTATAACGTATAACGTATAACGTATAAGGTATAACGTATAACGTATAACGTATAAGGTAAAACGTATAACGCATAACGTAAAACGTAAAACGTATTACATATTACGTGTAACGAGTAACGTATAACGTATAACGTATAACATATTACTTATAACGTAAAACGCATTACATATTACGTATAACGAGTAACGTATAACGTATAACGTATAACGTATAAGGTATAAAGTATAACGTATAACGTATAAGGTAAAACGTATAACGCATAACGTATAACGTATAACGTATAACGTATAACGTATAACATATAACGTATAACGTATAACGTATAACGTATAACGTATAAAGTATATCGTATAAAGTATAACGTATAACGTATAACGTATAACGTATAACGTATATCCCATAACACATAACGTATAGCGTATAACGCATAACGTATAACGTATAACGTATAACGTATAACGTATAACGTATAACGTATAACGTATAACGTATAAAGTATAACGTATAACGTATAACGTATAACGTATAACGTATAACGTATAACGTATAACGTATAACGTATAACGTATAACGTATAACGTATAACGTATAACATATAACGTGTAACGTATAACGTATAACGTATAACGTATAAAGTATATCGTATAAAGTATAACGTATAACGTATAATGTATAACGTATAACGTATATCCCATAACACATAACGTATAGCGTATAACGCATAACGTATAACGTATAACGTATAACGTATAACGTATAACGTATAACGTATAACGTATAACGTATAACGTATAACGTATAACGTATAACGTATAACGTATAACGTATAACGTATAACGTATAACGTATAACGTATAACGTATAACGTATAACGTATAACGTATAACGTATAACGTATAACGTATAACGTATAACGTATAACTAATAACGTATAACGTATAACGTGTAACGTATAACGTATAACGTATAACGTATAAGGTATAACGTATAACGTATAACGTATAAGGTAAAACGTATAACGCATAACGTAAAACGTAAAACGTATTACATATTACGTGTAACGAGTAACGTATAACGTATAACGTATAACATATAACTTATAACGTAAAACGCATTACATATTACGTATAACGAGTAACGTATAACGTATAACGTATAACGTATAACGTATAACGTATAACGTATAACGTATAACGTATAACGTATAAAGTATAACCTATAACGTATAACGTATAACGTATAACGTATAACATATAACGTATAACGTATAACGTATAACGTATAACGTATAATGTATAACGTAAAACGTATAACGTATAACGTATAACGTATAAGGTATAACGTATAACGTATAACTAATAACGTATAACGTATAACGTGTAACGTATAACGTATAACGAATAACGTATAAGGTATAACGTATAACGTATAACGTATAAGGTAAAACGTATAACGCATAACGTATAACGTATAACGTATAACGTATAACGTATAACGTATAACGTATAACGTATAACGTATAACATATAACGTATAACGTATAACGTATAACGTATAACGTATAACGTATAAAGTATATCGTATAACGTATAACGTATAACGTATAACGTATAACGTATAACGTATATCCCATAACACATAACGTATAGCGTATAACGCATAACGTATAAAGTATAACGTATAACGTATAACGTATAACGTATAACGTATAACGTATAACGTATAACGTATAACGTATAACGTATAACGTATAACGTATAACGTATAACGTATAACTAATAACGTATAACGTATAACGTGTAACGTATAACGTATAACGTATAACGTATAAGGTATAACGTATAACGTATAACGTATAATTTAAAACGTATAACGCATAACGTAAAACGTAAAACGTATTACATATTACGTGTAACGAGTAACGTATAACGTATAACGTATAACGTATAACTTATAACGTAAAACGCATTACATATTACGTATAACGAGTAACGTATAACGTATAACGTATAACGTATAACGTATAACGTATAACGTATAACGTATAACGTATAACGTATAACGTATAACGTATAACGTATAACGTATAACGTATAACGTATAACGTATAACGTATAACGTATAACGTATAACGTATAACGTATAACGTATAACGTATAACGTATAACGTATAACGTATAACGTATAACGTATAACGTATAACGTATAACGTATAACGTATAACGTATACCGTACAACGCATAACGTATAACGTATAACGTATAACGTATAATGTATAACGTATAACGTATAACGTATAACGTATAACGTATAACGTGTAACGTATAACGTATAACGTATAACTAATAACGTATAACGTATAACGTGTAACGTATAACGTATAACGTATAACGTATAAGGTATAACGTATAACGTATAACGTATAAGGTAAAACGTATAACGCATAACGTAAAACGTAAAACGTATTACATATTACGTGTAACGAGTAACGTATAACGTATAACGTATAACGTATAACTTATAACGTAAAACGCATTACATATTACGTATAACGAGTAACGTATAACGTATAACGTATAACGTATAACGTATAACGTATAACGTATAACGTATAACGTATAACGTATAACGTATAACGTATAACGTATAACGTATAACGTATAACGTATAACGTATAACGTATAACGTATAACGTATAACGTATAACGTATAACGTATAACGTATAACGTATAACGTATAACGTATAACGTATAACGTATAACGTATAACGTATAACGTATAACGTATAACGTATAACGCATAACGTATAACGTATAACGTATAACGTATAACGTATAACGTATAACGTATAACGTATAACGTATAAAGTATAACGTATAACGTATAACGTATAACGTATAACGTATAACGTATAACGTATAACGTATAACGTATAACGTATAACGTATAACGTATAACGTATAACATATAACGTATAACGTATAACGTATAACGTATAACGTATAAAGTATATCGTATAAAGTATAACGTATAACGTATAATGTATAACGTATAACGTATATCCCATAACACATAACGTATAGCGTATAACGCATAACGTATAACGTATAACGTATAACGTATAACGTATAACGTATAACGTATAACGTATAACGTATAACGTATAACGTATAACGTATAACGTATAACGTATAACGTATAACGTATAACGTATAACGTATAACGTATAACGTATAACGTATAACGTATAACGTATAACGTATAACGTATAACGTATAACGTATAACGTATAACTAATAACGTATAACGTATAACGTGTAACGTATAACGTATAACGTATAACGTATAAGGTATAACGTATAACGTATAACGTATAAGGTAAAACGTATAACGCATAACGTAAAACGTAAAACGTATTACATATTACGTGTAACGAGTAACGTATAACGTATAACGTATAACATATAACTTATAACGTAAAACGCATTACATATTACGTATAACGAGTAACGTATAACGTATAACGTATAACGTATAACGTATAACGTATAACGTATAACGTATAACGTATAACGTATAAAGTATAACCTATAACGTATAACGTATAACGTATAACGTATAACATATAACGTATAACGTATAACGTATAACGTATAACGTATAATGTATAACGTAAAACGTATAACGTATAACGTATAACGTATAAGGTATAACGTATAACGTATAACTAATAACGTATAACGTATAACGTGTAACGTATAACGTATAACGAATAACGTATAAGGTATAACGTATAACGTATAACGTATAAGGTAAAACGTATAACGCATAACGTATAACGTATAACGTATAACGTATAACGTATAACGTATAACGTATAACGTATAACGTATAACGTATAACATATAACGTATAACGTATAACGTATAACGTATAACGTATAACGTATAAAGTATATCGTATAACGTATAACGTATAACGTATAACGTATAACGTATAACGTATAACGTATAACGTATATCCCATAACACATAACGTATAGCGTATAACGCATAACGTATAAAGTATAACGTATAACGTATAACGTATAACGTATAACGTATAACGTATAACGTATAACGTATAACGTATAACGTATAACGTATAACGTATAACGTATAACGTATAACTAATAACGTATAACGTATAACGTGTAACGTATAACGTATAACGTATAACGTATAAGGTATAACGTATAACGTATAACGTATAATTTAAAACGTATAACGCATAACGTAAAACGTAAAACGTATTACATATTACGTGTAACGAGTAACGTATAACGTATAACGTATAACGTATAACTTATAACGTAAAACGCATTACATATTACGTATAACGAGTAACGTATAACGTATAACGTATAACGTATAACGTATAACGTATAACGTATAACGTATAACGTATAACGTATAACGTATAACGTATAACGTATAACGTATAACGTATAACGTATAACGTATAACGTATAACGTATAACGTATAACGTATAACGTATAACGTATAACGTATAACGTATAACGTATAACGTATAACGTATAACGTATAACGTATAACGTATAACGTATAACGTATAACGTATAACGTATAACGTATAACGTATAACGTATAACGTATAACGTATAACGTATACCGTACAACGCATAACGTATAACGTATAACGTATAACGTATAATGTATAACGTATAACGTATAACGTATAACGTATAACGTATAACGTATAACGTATAACGTATAACGTATAACTAATAACGTATAACGTATAACGCGTAACGTATAACGTATAACGTATAACGTATAACGTATAAGGTATAACGTATAACGTATAACGTATAAGGTAAAACGTATAACGCATAACGTAAAACGTAAAACGTATTACATATTACGTGTAACGAGTAACGTATAACGTATAACGTATAACGTATAACTTATAACGTAAAACGCATTACATATTACGTATAACGAGTAACGTATAACGTATAACGTATAACGTATAACGTATAACGTATAACGTATAACGTATAACGTATAACGTATAACGTATAACGTATAACGTATAACGTATAACGTATAACGTATAACGTATAACGTATAACGTATAACGTATAACGTATAACGTATAACGTATAACGTATAACGTATAACGTATAACGTATAACGTATAACGTATAACGTATAACGTATAACGTATAACGTATAACGTATAACGTATAACGTATAACGTATAACGTATAACGTATAACGTATACCGTACAACGCATAACGTATAACGTATAACGTATAACGTATAATGTATAACGTATAACGTATAACGTATAACGTATAACGTATAACGTATAACGTATAACGTATAACGTATAACGTATAACGTATAACGTATAACGTATAACGTATAACGTGTAACGTATAACGTATAACGTATAACGTATAAGGTATAACGTATAACGTATAACGTATAAGGTAAAACGTATAACGCATAACGTAAAACGTAAAACGTATTACATATTACGTGTAACGAGTAACGTATAACGTATAACGTATAACATATAACTTATAACGTAAAACGCATTACATATTACGTATAACTAGTAACGTATAACGTATAACGTATAACGTATAACGTATAAAGTATAACGTATAAGGTATAACGTATAACGTATAAAGTATAACGTATAACGTATAACGTATAACGTATAACGTATAACATATAACGTATAACGTATAACGTATAACGTATAACGTATAATGTATAACGTAAAACGTATAACGTATAACGTATAACGTATAAGGTATAACGTATAACGTATAACGTATAACGTATTACATATTACATATAACGTATAACGTACAACGTATAACGTATAACATATAACGTCTAACGTTTAACGTATAACGTACAACGTATACCGTATAACGTATAACGTATAACGTACAACGTATAACGTATAACGTATAACGTATATCGTATAACGTATAACGTATAACGTATAACGTATAACGTATAACGTATAACGTATAACGTATAACGTATAACGTATAACGTATAACGTATAACGTATAACGTATAACGTATAACGTATAACGTATAACGTATAACTAATAACGTATAACGTATAACGTGTAACGTATAACGTATAACGAATAACGTATAAGGTATAACGTATAACGTATAACGTATAACGTATAACGTATAACGTATAACGTATAACGTATAACGTATAACGTATAACGTATAACGTATAACGTATAACGTATAACGTATAACGTATAACGAATAACGTATAACGTATAACGTATAACGTATAACGTATAACGTATAACGTATAACGTATAACGTATAACGCATAACGTATAACGCATAACGTAAAACGTATAACATGTAACGTATAACGTATAGCGTATAACGTATAACGTATAACGTATAACGTATAACGTATAACGTATAACGTATAACGTATAACGTATAACGTATAACGTATAACGTATAACGTATAACGCATACCGTATAACGCATAACGTATAACGCATAACGTAAAACGTATAACATGTAACGTATAACGTATAGCGCATAACGTATAACGTATAACGTATAACGTATATCGTATAACGTATAACGTATAACGTATAACGTATAACGTCTAACGTATAACGTATAACGTATAACGTATAACGTATAACGTATAACGTATAACGTATAACTTATAACGTAAAACGTATTACATATTACGTATAACAAGTAACGTATAACGTGTAACGTATAACGTATAACGTATAACGTATAACGTATAACGTATAACGTATAACGTATAACGTATAACGCATAACGTATAACGCATAACGTAAAACGTATAACATGTAACGTATAACGTATAGCGTATAACGTATAACGTATAACGTATAACGTATAACGTATAACGTATAACGTATAACGTATAACGTATAACGTATATCGTATAACGTATAACGTATAACGCATAACGTATAACGCATAACGTATAACGCATAACGTAAAACGTATAACATGTAACGTATAACGTATAGCGCATAACGTATAACGTATAACGTATAACGTATAACGTATAACGTATAACGTATAACGTATAACGTATAACGTATAACGTATAACGTATAACGTATAACATATAACGTATAACGTATAACGTATAACGTATAACGTATAACGTATAAAGTATATCGTATAACGTATAACGTATAACGTATAACGTATAACGTATAACGTATATCCCATAACACATAACGTATAGCGTATAACGCATAACGTATAACGTATAACGTATAACGTATAACGTATAACGTATAACGTATAACGTATAACGTATAACGTATAACGTATAACGTATAACGTATAACGTATAACGTATAACTAATAACGTATAACGTATAACGTGTAACGTATAACGTATAACGTATAACGTATAAGGTATAACGTATAACGTATAACGTATAAGGTAAAACGTATAACGCATAACGTAAAACGTAAAACGTATTACATATTACGTGTAACGAGTAACGTATAACGTATAACGTATAACGTATAACTTATAACGTAAAACGCATAACATATTACGTATAACGAGTAACGTATAACGTATAACGTATAACGTATAACGTATAACGTATAACGTATAACGTATAACGTATAACGTATAACGTATAACGTATAACGTATAACGTATAACGTATAACGTATAACGTATAACGTATAACGTATAACGTATAACGTATAACGTATAACGTATAACGTATAACGTATAACGTATAACGTATAACGTATAACGTATAACGTATAACGTATAACGTATAACGTATAACGTATAACGTATAACGTATAACGTATAACGTATAACGTATAACGTATACCGTACAACGCATAACGTATAACGTATAACGTATTACGTATAATGTATAATGTATAACGTATAACGTATAACGTATAACGTATAACGTATAACGTATAACGTATAACGTATAACTAATAACGTATAACGTATAACGTGTAACGTATAACGTATAACGTATAACGTATAAGGTATAACGTATAACGTATAACGTATAAGGTAAAACGTATAACGCATAACGTAAAACGTAAAACGTATTACATATTACGTGTAACGAGTAACGTATAACGTATAATGTATAACGTATAACTTATAACGTAAAACGCATTACATATTACGTATAACGAGTAACGTATAACGTATAACGTATAACGTATAACGTATAACGTATAACGTATAACGTATAACGTATAACGTATAACGTATAACGTATAACTTATAACGTATAACGTATAACGTATAACGTATAACGTATAACGTATAACGTATAACGTATAACGTATAACGTATAACGTATAACGTATAACGTATAACGTATAACGTATAACGTATAACGTATAACGTATAACGTATAACGTATAACGTATAACGTATAACGTATAACGTATAACGTATAACGTATAACGTATAACGTATAACGTATAACGTATAACGTATACCGTACAACGCATAACGTATAACGTATAACGAATAACGTATAATGTATAACGTATAACGTATAACGTATAACGTATAACGTATAACGTATAACGTATAACGTATAACGTATAACGTATAACGTATAACGTATAACGTATAACGTATAACGTATAACGTATAACGTATAACGTATAACGTGTAACGTATAACGTATAACGTATAACGTATAAGGTATAACGTATAACGTATAACGTATAAGGTAAAACGTATAACGCATAACGTAAAACGTAAAACGTATTACATATTACGTGTAACGAGTAACGTATAACGTATAACGTATAACATATAACTTATAACGTAAAACGCATTACATATTACGTATAACGAGTAACGTATAACGTATAACGTATAACGTATAACGTATAAAGTATAACGTATAAAGTATAACGTATAACGTATAAAGTATAACGTATAACGTATAACGTATAACGTATAACGTATAACATATAACGTATAACGTATAACGTATAACGTATAACGTATAATGTATAACGTAAAACGTATAACGTATAACGTATAACGTATAAGGTATAACGTATAACGTATAACGTATAACGTATTACATATTACATATAACGTATAACGTACAACGTATAACGTATAACATATAACGTCTAACGTTTAACGTATAACGTACAACGTATACCGTATAACGTATAACGTATAACGTATAACGTACAACGTATAACGTATAACGTATAACGTATATCGTATAACGTATAACGTATAACGTATAACGTATAACGTATAACGTATAACGTATAACGTATAACGTATAACGTATAACGTATAACGTATAACGTATAACGTATAACGTATAACGTATAACGTATAACGTATAACTAATAACGTATAACGTATAACGTGTAACGTATAACGTATAACGAATAACGTATAAGGTATAACGTATAACGTATAACGTATAACGTATAACGTATAACGTATAACGTATAACGTATAACGTATAACGTATAACGTATAACGTATAACGTATAACGTATAACGTATAACGTATAACGTATAACGTATAACGTATAACGAATAACGTATAACGTATAACGTATAACGTATAACGTATAACGTATAACGTATAACGTATAACGTATAACGTATAACGCATAACGTATAACGCATAACGTAAAACGTATAACATGTAACGTATAACGTATAGCGTATAACGTATAACGTATAACGTATAACGTATAACGTATAACGTATAACGTATAACGTATAACGTATAACGTATAACGTATAACGTATAACGTATAACGTATAACGTATAACGTATAACGCATAACGTATAACGCATAACGTATAACGCATAACGTAAAACGTATAACATGTAACGTATAACGTATAGCGCATAACGTATAACGTATAACGTATAACGTATAACGTATAACGTATAACGTATAACGTATAACGTATAACGTATAACGTCTAACGTATAACGTATAACGTATAACGTATAACGTATAACGTATAACGTATAACGTATAACTTATAACGTAAAACGTATTACATATTACGTATAACAAGTAACGTATAACGTGTAACGTATAACGTATAACGTATAACGTATAACGTATAACGTATAACGTATAACGTATAACGTATAACGTATAACGTATAATGTATAACGTAAAACGTATAACGTATAACGTATAACGTATAACGTATAAAGTATATCGTATAACGTATAACGAATAACGTATAACGTATAACGTATAACGTATATCCTATAACACATAACGTATAGCGTATAACGCATAACGTATAACGTATAACGTATAACGTATAACGTATAATGTATAACGTATAACGTATAACGTATACCGTATAACGTATAACGTATAACGTATAACGTATAACGTATAACGTATAACGCATAACGTATAACATATAACGTATAGCGTATAACGTATAACGTATAACGTATAACGTATAAACCTCAAAACTGCCATATCTCGCGAACGGATTGACCAATCCGCAAAGTTTCTGTTGCATCTGAAAGTAGAAACTAGCCCCATTACAACGGTACGTAAAACGTATTACATATTACGTATAACGAGTAACGTATAACGTGTAACGTATAACGTATAACGTATAACGTATAACGTATAACGTATAACGTATAAAGCATACGTAAAACGTTAAACGTGTAACGTATAACGTATGGCGTATAACGTATAACCTATTACATATTACATATAACGTATAACGTACAACGTATAACGTATAACGTATAACGTATAACGTATAACGTATAACGTATAACGTATACCGTATAACGTATAACGTATAACGAATAACGTATAACGTATAACGTATAACGTAAAACGTATAACGTATAACGTATAACGTATAAGGTATAACGTATAACGTATAACGTATAACGTATAACGTATAACTTATAACGTAAAACGTATTACATATTACGTATAACGAGTAACGTATAACGTGTAACGTATAACGTATAACGTATAACGTATAACGCATAACGTAAAACGTATAACGTATAACGTATAACGTATAACGTATTACATATTACATATAACGTATAACGTACAACGTATAACGTATAACATATAACGTCTAACGTTTAACGTATAACGTACAACGTATACCGTATAACGTATAACGTATAACGTACAACGTATAACGTATAACGTATAACGTATATCGTATAACGTATAACGTATAACGTATAACGTATAACGTATAACGTATAACGTATAACGTATAACGTATAACGTTTAACGTATAACGTATAACGTATAACGTATAACGTATAACGTATAACGTATAAGTAATAACGTATAACGTATAACGTGTAACGTATAACGTATAACGTATAACGTATAACGTATAACGTATAACGTATAACGTATTTTTTTTTTTTTTTATTAACGTGGGGGAAATCTTCGAAAGACCCCCCCGCCGCCTGGGTAGGGGCGGGGGGAGTGTGGGATTCCCCGCGCCCGGAAGGAAACCCATCGGGCGCGGGACCTACCCACTAAAACCCACCACGGTGGCCATCCTCGCACTATGCAGGGGGAGCACCTGGGACCGAAGACATCATAACATCAGGTGCTCCCCCGTGCAGGGTTCTCGCGCCCGTGTCCTCCCGTTCCAGGGAAGGGAGGGGGTACTTCACCCTCCCTTCCCTGTTTTCTCCTCGGCGCTCTGGCGCCCGACGTCGGAGCAGGGCCACACTGCTCCGACGTCCCACTCCCGGGGGCCGCCCGAGGGCGGCCGCGAGTCCCACACTCGCGACCGCCCACGGCCCCCATAGCCGCGCCGGAGGCACGGCCCTGGGACCGTGCCGTCGGCGCGGCCGCACCCCGGCTCGTACGCTCCCGAGGGCGGCTCTGGCCTCTCCGCCCTCGAGAGCGTCGCCGTCCCTTATTCCTCCCACCCCTCAGACGACGGGCGGTGGCACGAGCCTCAAGGGCTACGCACCCCCGCCCGCCGCTCTCAGGGTGGCCTCCCCAGCCCTTCCGGAGGCCCACCCGCCCCCGTCCTCGGACGAGGCCTCGCTCGCGGTCTCCCGCTCTCGCGAATGCGGCTCGCGGCCTCCTTCCGCGAGATTACCTCCTCGCAGAAGGAGGCCACGGCCCGCCACTTCGTCTCGCTGCCGAGCATGGCCTGTACCACGCCCGGCAGCGATAGGTCCGCCCCAATCACGGCCGTGAGGACACGGCGCTCCACCCCCCAGGCCGGACACACCTCGAGGGTGTGTTGCGCCGTGTCCTCGTCCGCTGGACAGTGCCAGCAGCGCGCCGCCTCTTCCACACCGATCCGGCACAGGTACTGACCGAAGCATCCGTGCCCGGACAGCACCTGCACCAACCGGTAGGTGAGTGAGCCGAAGCGCCTACCCAGCCACTCAAACAGGACCGGCCGGATAGCCCGGACAGTCCTCTGGCCGAACAACGGCTCGGCCAGCCGCTGCTGCCAAAGCTGCAGCATGGACTCCCGGGCCTGGCGCCTCAGGGCCTCCACCTCGCAGCCCGCCAGGACCACCCCATCCTCGCGGGCGCGCATGCGGCCCTCGTAGAAAGCCGCATGCGCGCCCGCGATCAAGTCCGCCGGGGGTAGCCCTGACAGGACGCTCGCCGCCTCATACGAAACGGTCCGGTACCCCCGGGCGATCCGCAGTGCAAGCCGCCTTTGAACCCGGCGCAGCAATACCTTGCTGCGCCGGGAGGCGGCCAGGTCGCCCGCCCAAACGGGGGCCCCGTATAGGGCCACCGAGTGGACCATTCCCGCGTAGAGGCGGCGAACCCGGTCACTCGGGCCCCGCAGGTTGGGGAGGATACGGCCCAAAGCGCCAACTATCCTCTCCAACCGCGGGGCCAGGGCCCGGAAATGGCCCTCGAAGCGCCAGTGGCTGTCGAGGTGAAGTCCCAGATATTTCATCTGAGACCTCACCTCGACGTCTGTCTCACCCACCCGGATCAGGGGGGGAGGCGGCTCTCCCCGGGGTCTATACATCCCGAGTACCTCGGTTTTGTGGAGAGCCACCTCCAAACCGATCCCCCTGATCCGGGAGACGACGCGCCGGACACCGTCCTCGGCGGCCCGAACAGCCCCCCTCCAGTCCCCCCCGACGGCCAACAACAAGGTGTCGTCCGCGTAACATGTCAGACTGACGCCGTCGGGGAGGTCTTCGGCCCGCAGGACGGTGTCGTACCCGAGGTTCCACAGCAGGGGTCCTAACACCGACCCCTGCGGAACCCCGGAGTACACCGCTCTCCTCTCCGTCCCGCACCGGCCCGGATACTCGATCCACCTGTCGCGGAGGTAGTCCTCGACGACTGCCCTAAGGTAGGCGGGGACTCGATGTTCCTCAAGCCCCCGCCTAATCGCCGCCCAGGGTAGGGTGTTAAACGCATTGGCGATGTCCAAGGACACCGCCAATGCCACCCCACCCCGGGAGACCGCCGAGGCCGAGAGGGACCGGAGGCGTCGAATCGCGTCGATCGTCGACCGGCCCTCCCGGAACCCGAACTGGCACTCCGCCAGCCCGGGCCCACCCCGCGACAGGTGCCCGACGATGCGGGCCGCCACGACTCTTTCTAGGAGCTTGCCCACATCGTCGAGCAGGCAAATCGGCCGGTACGCTGACGGAGAGTCCGCGGGCCTACCCTCTTTCCGGAGGAGGACCATTCGGGCCACCTTCCATGCGGAGGGGAATCGCCCGGCCTCCAGGCAGCGGTCGAATAGCTCCCGGAGGCCGTCACCCAGGACGTCCGCGGCCAAGACCAAGACTCGGCCGGGCACTCCCGAAGGACCCGGGGCAGTATCCTTCGCCCCGAGTCTTCGGATGGCCGCGGCTAGCTCCCCAGCCGAGACCCACAGCTCCGCGGACCAGGTGGTCGGGTCCGCAGAGGGACGTGGCCCGCTCTCCCCCACGATCGGGAAGAGCGTGTCGACCACGTCCCTCAAGAGCTGGGGGTCGAGACCCTCGGTGATCGGGGGCGCCCATGGCCGGAGTTTATTCAGAACTATCCGGTATGGGCGCCCCCATGGATCCCGCTCGAGGGTCTCGAGGAGCTCCTTCCAGCTCTGGGCCTTGGCCCGTTTGATGGCGACCTGCAGAGCCCTCTTTCCCGCGCGATAGGACTCGTACAGTTCCGCCGCCCTAGCCCGCGCGCCGTCGTCGCCGTTCCGTCCGGCCCGACGACGCGCGCGGGTGTACTGGCGTCGGGCCCGGACGCATGCTGTCCGCAATTCCCCGATTTCGCCCGACCACCAGTACACCGCCCGACGAGGAGACCGCGGCCCGGCCCGGGGCATCGCCGCGTCGCAAATGCGCGCGACGGCGCTCCCGAGCCGAGCCACGGCCCCCTCCAGGTCGGGCAGCCTGGTCTCCCGTCGAGGCCAGGTTTCGGCCAGAGCGGCTGCCACCAGGACGTCCTTGTCAAGGCGCCGAAGCGCCCATCTGCGTGGTGGTGGTGAACGTATAACGTATAACGTATAACGTATAAGGTAAAACGTATAAAGCATAACGTATAACGTATAACGTATAACGTATAACGTATAACGTATAACGTATAACGTATAACGTATAACCTTATAACGTATAACGTATAACGTATAAAGTATATCGTATAAAGTATAACGTATAACGTATAACGTATAACGTCTAACGTATATCCCATTACACATAACGTATAGCGTATAACGCATAACGTATAACGTATAACGTATAGCGTATAACGTATAACGTATAACGTATAACGTATAACGTATAACATATAACGTATAACGTATAACGAATAACGTAAAACGTAAAACGTATTACATATTACGTGTAACGAGTAACGTATAACGTATAACGTATAACGTATAACTTATAACGTAAAACGCATTACATATTACGTATAACGAGTAACGTATAACGTATAACGTATAACGTATAACGTATAACGTATAACGTATAACGTATAACGTATAACGTATAACGTATAACGTATAACGTATAACGTATAACGTATAACGTATAACGTATAACGTATAACGTATAACGTATAACGTATAACGTATAACGTATAACGTATAACGTATAACGTATAACGTATAACGTTTAACGTATAACGTATAACGTATAACGTATAACGTATAACGTATAACTAATAACGTATAACGTATAACGTATAACATATAACGTATAACGTATAACGAATAACGTAAAACGTAAAACGTATTACATATTACGTGTAACGAGTAACGTATAACGTATAACGTATAACGTATAACTTATAACGTAAAACGCATTACATATTACGTATAACGAGTAACGTATAACGTATAACGTATAACGTATAACGTATAACGTATAACGTATATCGTATAACGTATAACGAATAACGTATAACGTATAACGTATAACGTATATCCTATAACACATAACGTATAGCGTATAACGCATAACGTATAACGTATAACGTATAACGTATAACGTATAACGTATAACGAATAACGTAAAACGTAAAACGTATTACATATTACGTGTAACGAGTAACGTATAACGTATAACGTATAACGTATAACTTATAACGTAAAACGCATTACATATTACGTATAACGAGTAACGTATAAAGTATAACGTATAACGTATAACGTATAACGTATAACGTATAACGTATAACGTATAACGTATAACGTATAACGTATAACGTATAACGTATAGCGTATAACGTATAACGTATAACGTATAACGTATAACGTATAACATATAACGTATAACGTATAACGAATAACGTAAAACGTAAAACGTATTACATATTACGTGTAACGAGTAACGTATAACGTATAACGTATAACGTATAACTTATAACGTAAAACGCATTACATATTACGTATAACGAGTAACGTATAACGTATAACGTATAACGTATAACGTATAACGTATAACGTATAACGTATAACGTATAACGTATAACGTATAACGTATAACGTATAACGTATAGCGTATAACGTATAACGTATAACGTATAACGTATAACGTATAACATATAACGTATAACGTATAACGAATAACGTAAAACGTAAAACGTATTACATATTACGTGTAACGAGTAACGTATAACGTATAACGTATAACGTATAACTTATAACGTAAAACGCATTACATATTACGTATAACGAGTAACGTATAACGTATAACGTATAACGTATAACGTATAACGTATAACGTATATCGTATAAGGTATAACGAATAACGTATAACGTATAACGTATAACGTATATCCTATAACACATAACGTATAGCGTATAACGCATAACGTATAACGTATAACGTATAACGTATAACGTATAACGTATAACGTATAACGTATAACGTATAACGTATAGCGTATAACGTATAACGTATAACGTATAACGTATAATGTATAACGTATACCGTATAACGTATAACGTATAACGTATAACGTATAACGTATAACGTATAACGCATAACGTATAACGTATAACGTATAACGTAAAACGTATAACGTATAACGTATAACGTATAAGGTATAACGTATAACGTATAACGTATAACGTATAACGTATAACTTATAACGTAAAACGTATTACATATTACGTATAACGAGTAACGTATAACGTGTAACGTATAACGTATAACGTATAACGTACAACGCATAACGTAAAACGTATAACGTATAACGTATAACGTATAACGTATTACATATTACATATAACGTATAACGTACAACGTATAACGTATAACATATAACGTCTAACGTTTAACGTATAACGTACAACGTATACCGTATAACGTATAACGTATAACGTACAACGTATAACGTATAACGTATAACGTATATCGTATAACGTATAACGTATAACGTATAACGTATAACGTATAACGTATAACGTATAACGTATAACGTATAACGTTTAACGTATAACGTATAACGTATAACGTATAACGTATAACGTATAACTAATAACGTATAACGTATAACGTGTAACGTATAACGTATAACGTATAACGTATAACGTATAACGTATAACGTATAACGTATGAGGTAAAACGTATAACGCATAACGTATAACGTATAACGTATAACGTATAACGTATAACGTATAACGTATAACGTATAACCTTATAACGTATAACGTATAACGTATAAAGTATATCGTATAAAGTATAACGTATAACGTATAACGTATAACGTCTAACGTATATCCCATTACACATAACGTATAGCGTATAACGCATAACGTATAACGTATAACGTATAGCGTATAACGTATAACGTATAACGTATAACGTATAACGTATAACATATAACGTATAACGTATAACGAATAACGTAAAACGTAAAACGTATTACATATTACGTGTAACGAGTAACGTATAACGTATAACGTATAACGTATAAGTTATAACGTAAAACGCATTACATATTACGTATAACGAGTAACGTATAACGTATAACGTATAACGTATAACGTATAACGTATAACGTATAACGTATAACGTATAACGTATAACGTATAACGTATAACGTATAACGTATAACGTATAACGTATAACGTATAACGTATAACGTATAACGTATAACGTATAACGTATAACGTATAACGTATAACGTATAACGTATAACGTATAACGTATAACGTATAATGTATAACGTAAAACGTATAACGTATAACGTAAACGTATAAGGTATAACGTATAACGTATAACGTATAACGTATAACGTATAACTTATAACGTAAAACGTATTACATATTACGTATAACGAGTAACGTATAACGTGTAACGTATAACGTATAACGTATAACGTATAACGTATAACGTATAACGTATAACGTATAACTTATAACGTAAAACGTATTACATATTACGTATAACGAGTAACGTATAACGTGTAACGTATAACGTATAACGTATAACGTATAACGTATAACGTATAACGTATAACGTGTAACGTATAACGTATAACGTATAACGTATAACGTACAACGTATACCGTATAACGTATAACGTATAACGTACAACGTATAACGTATAACGTATAACGTATATCGTACAACGTATAACGTATAACGTATAACGTATAACGTATAAAGTATATCGTATAACGTATAACGAATAACGTATAACGTATAACGTATAACGTATATCCTATAACACATAACGTATAGCGTATAACGCATAACGTATAACGTATAACGTATAACGTATAACGTATAACGTATAACGTATACCGTATAACGTATAACGTATAACGTATAACGTATAACGTATAACGTAAAACGTATTACATATTACGTATAACGTATAACGTAAAACGTATAACGTATAACGTATAACGTATAAGGTATAACGTATAACGTATAACGTATAACGTATAACGTATAACTTATAACGTAAAACGTATTACATATTACGTATAACGAGTAACGTATAACGTGTAACGTATAACGTATAACGTATAACGTATAACGTATAACGTATAACGTATAACGTATAACGTATAACGTATAACGTATAACGTATAACGTATAACGTATAACGTATAACGTATAACGTATAACGTATAACGTATAACGTATAACGTATAACGTATAACGTATAATGTATAACGTAAAACGTATAACGTATAACGTAAACGTATAAGGTATAACGTATAACGTATAACGTATAACGTATAACGTATAACTTATAACGTAAAACGTATTACATATTACGTATAACGAGTAACGTATAACGTGTAACGTATAACGTATAACGTATAACGTATAACGTATAACGTATAACGTATAACGTATAACTTATAACGTAAAACGTATTACATATTACGTATAACGAGTAACGTATAACGTGTAACGTATAACGTATAACGTATAACGTATAACGTATAACGTATAACGTATAACGTGTAACGTATAACGTATAACGTATAACGTATAACGTACAACGTATACCGTATAACGTATAACGTATAACGTACAACGTATAACGTATAACGTATAACGTATATCGTACAACGTATAACGTATAACGTATAACGTATAACGTATAAAGTATATCGTATAACGTATAACGAATAACGTATAACGTATAACGTATAACGTATATCCTATAACACATAACGTATAGCGTATAACGCATAACGTATAACGTATAACGTATAACGTATAACGTATAACGTATAACGTATAACGTATACCGTATAACGTATAACGTATAACGTATAACGTATAACGTATAACGTAAAACGTATTACATATTACGTATAACGTATAACGTAAAACGTATAACGTATAACGTATAACGTATAAGGTATAACGTATAACGTATAACGTATAACGTATAACGTATAACTTATAACGTAAAACGTATTACATATTACGTATAACGAGTAACGTATAACGTGTAACGTATAACGTATAACGTATAACGTATAACGCATAACGTAAAACGTATAACGTGTAACGTATAACGTATAACGTATTACATATTACATATAACGTATAACGTACAACGTATAACGTATAACATATAACGTCTAACGTTTAACGTATAACGTACAACGTATACCGTATAACGTATAACGTATAACGTACAACGTATAACGTATAACGTATAACGTATATCGTATAACGTATAACGTATAACGTATAACGTATAACGTATAACGTATAACGTATAACGTATAACGTATAACGTTTAACGTATAACGTATAACGTATAACGTATAACGTATAACGTATAACTAATAACGTATAACGTATAACGTGTAACGTATAACGTATAACGTATAACGTATAACGTATAACGTATAACGTATAACGTTTAACGTATAACGTATAACGTATAACGTATAACGTATAACGTATAACTAATATCGTATAACGTATAACGTATAACATATAACGTATAACGTATAACGAATAACGTAAAACGTAAAACGTATTACATATTACGTGTAACGAGTAACGTATAACGTATAACGTATAACGTATAACTTATAACGTAAAACGCATTACATATTACGTATAACGAGTAACGTATAACGTATAACGTATAACGTATAACGTATAACGTATAACGTATATCGTATAACGTATAACGAATAACGTATAACGTATAACGTATAACGTATATCCTATAACACATAACGTATAGCGTATAACGCATAACGTATAACGTATAACGTATAACGTATAACGTATAACGTATAACGAATAACGTAAAACGTAAAACGTATTACATATTACGTGTAACGAGTAACGTATAACGTATAACGTATAACGTATAACTTATAACGTAAAACGCATTACATATTACGTATAACGAGTAACGTATAACGTATAACGTATAACGTATAACGTATAACGTATAACGTATAACGTATAACGTATAACGTATAACGTATAACGTATAACGTATAACGTATAGCGTATAACGTATAACGTATAACGTATAACGTATAACGTATAACATATAACGTATAACGTATAACGAATAACGTAAAACGTAAAACGTATTACATATTACGTGTAACGAGTAACGTATAACGTATAACGTATAACGTATAACTTATAACGTAAAACGCATTACATATTACGTATAACGAGTAACGTATAACGTATAACGTATAACGTATAACGTATAACGTATAACGTATAACGTATAACGTATAACGTATAACGTATAACGTATAACGTATAACGTATAGCGTATAACGTATAACGTATAACGTATAACGTATAACGTATAACATATAACGTATAACGTATAACGAATAACGTAAAACGTAAAACGTATTACATATTACGTGTAACGAGTAACGTATAACGTATAACGTATAACGTATAACTTATAACGTAAAACGCATTACATATTACGTATAACGAGTAACGTATAACGTATAACGTATAACGTATAACGTATAACGTATAACGTATATCGTATAACGTATAACGAATAACGTATAACGTATAACGTATAACGTATATCCTATAACACATAACGTATAGCGTATAACGCATAACGTATAACGTATAACGTATAACGTATAACGTATAACGTATAACGTATAACGTATAACGTATAGCGTATAACGTATAACGTATAACGTATAACGTATAATGTATAACGTATACCGTATAACGTATAACGTATAACGTATAACGTATAACGTATAACGTATAACGCATAACGTATAACGTATAACGTATAACGTAAAACGTATAACGTATAACGTATAACGTATAAGGTATAACGTATAACGTATAACGTATAACGTATAACGTATAACTTATAACGTAAAACGTATTACATATTACGTATAACGAGTAACGTATAACGTGTAACGTATAACGTATAACGTATAACGTACAACGCATAACGTAAAACGTATAACGTATAACGTATAACGTATAACGTATAACGTATTACATATTACATATAACGTATAACGTACAACGTATAACGTATAACATATAACGTCTAACGTTTAACGTATAACGTACAACGTATACCGTATAACGTATAACGTATAACGTACAACGTATAACGTATAACGTATAACGTATATCGTATAACGTATAACGTATAACGTATAACGTATAACGTATAACGTATAACGTATAACGTATAACGTATAACGTATAACGTTTAACGTATAACGTATAACGTATAACGTATAACGTATAACGTATAACGTATAACTAATAACGTATAACGTATAACGTGTAACGTATAACGTATAACGTATAACGTATAACGTATAACGTATAACGTATAACGTATAAGGTAAAACGTATAACGCATAACGTATAACGTATAACGTATAACGTATAACGTATAACGTATAACGTATAACGTATAACCTTATAACGTATAACGTATAACGTATAAAGTATATCGTATAAAGTATAACGTATAACGTATAACGTATAACGTCTAACGTATATCCCATTACACATAACGTATAGCGTATAACGCATAACGTATAACGTATAACGTATAGCGTATAACGTATAACGTATAACGTATAACGTATAACGTATAACATATAACGTATAACGTATAACGAATAACGTAAAACGTAAAACGTATTACATATTACGTGTAACGAGTAACGTATAACGTATAACGTATAACGTATAACTTATAACGTAAAACGCATTACATATTACGTATAACGAGTAACGTATAACGTATAACGTATAACGTATAACGTATAACGTATAACGTATAACGTATAACGTATAACGTATAACGTATAACGTATAACGTATAACGTATAACGTATAACGTATAACGTATAACGTATAACGTATAACGTATAACGTATAACGTATAACGTATAACGTATAACGTATAACGTATAACGTATAACGTATAACGTATAACGTATAATGTATAACGTAAAACGTATAACGTATAACGTAAACGTATAAGGTATAACGTATAACGTATAACGTATAACGTATAACGTATAACTTATAACGTAAAACGTATTACATATTACGTATAACGAGTAACGTATAACGTGTAACGTATAACGTATAACGTATAACGTATAACGTATAACGTATAACGTATAACGTATAACTTATAACGTAAAACGTATTACATATTACGTATAACGAGTAACGTATAACGTGTAACGTATAACGTATAACGTATAACGTATAACGTATAACGTATAACGTATAACGTGTAACGTATAACGTATAACGTATAACGTATAACGTACAACGTATACCGTATAACGTATAACGTATAACGTACAACGTATAACGTATAACGTATAACGTATATCGTACAACGTATAACGTATAACGTATAACGTATAACGTATAAAGTATATCGTATAACGTATAACGAATAACGTATAACGTATAACGTATAACGTATATCCTATAACACATAACGTATAGCGTATAACGCATAACGTATAACGTATAACGTATAACGTATAACGTATAACGTATAACGTATACCGTATAACGTATAACGTATAACGTATAACGTATAACGTATAACGTAAAACGTATTACATATTACGTATAACGTATAACGTAAAACGTATAACGTATAACGTATAACGTATAAGGTATAACGTATAACGTATAACGTATAACGTATAACGTATAACTTATAACGTAAAACGTATTACATATTACGTATAACGAGTAACGTATAACGTGTAACGTATAACGTATAACGTATAACGTATAACGCATAACGTAAAACGTATAACGTATAACGTATAACGTATAACGTATTACATATTACATATAACGTATAACGTACAACGTATAACGTATAACATATAACGTCTAACGTTTAACGTATAACGTACAACGTATACCGTATAACGTATAACGTATAACGTACAACGTATAACGTATAACGTATAACGTATATCGTATAACGTATAACGTATAACGTATAACGTATAACGTATAACGTATAACGTATAACGTATAACGTATAACGTTTAACGTATAACGTATAACGTATAACGTATAACGTATAACGTATAACTAATAACGTATAACGTATAACGTGTAACGTATAACGTATAACGTATAACGTATAACGTATAACGTATAACGTATAACGTATAACGTATAAGGTAAAACGTATAACGCATAACGTATAACGTATAACGTATAACGTATAACGTATAACGTATAACGTATAACGTATAACCTTATAACGTATAACGTATAACGTATAAAGTATATCGTATAAAGTATAACGTATAACGTATAACGTATAACGTATAACGTATAACGTCTAACGTATATCCCATTACACATAACGTATAGCGTATAACGCATAACGTATAACGTATAACGTATAGCGTATAACGTATAACGTATAACGTATAACGTATAACGCATAACATATAACGTATAACGTATAACGAATAACGTAAAACGTAAAACGTATTACATATTACGTGTAACGAGTAACGTATAACGTATAACGTATAACGTATAACTTATAACGTAAAACGCATTACATATTACGTATAACGAGTAACGTATAACGTATAACGTATAACGTATAACGTATAACGTATAACGTATAACGTATAACGTATAACGTATAACGTATAACGTATAACGTATAACGTATAACGTATAACGTATAACGTATAACGTATAACGTATAACGTATAACGTATAACGTATAACGTATAACGTATAACGTATAACGTATAACGTATAACGTATAACGTATAACGTATAACGTATAACGTATAACGTATAACGTACAACGCATAACGTATAACGTATAACGTATAACGTATAACGTATAACGTATAACGTATAACGTATAACGTATAACGTATAATGTATAACGTAAAACGTATAACGTATAACGTATAACGTATAAGGTATAACGTATAACGTATAACGTATAACGTATAACGTATAACTTATAACGTAAAACGTATTACATATTACGTATAACGAGTAACGTATAACGTGTAACGTATAACGTATAACGTATAACGTATTACGTATAACGTATAACGAGTAACGTATAACGTATAACGTATAACGTATAACGTATAACGTATAACGTATAACGTATAACGTATAACGTATAATGTATAACGTAAAACGTATAACGTATAACGTATAACGTATAAGGTATAACGTATAACGTATAACGTGTAACGTATAACGTATAACGTATAACGTATAACGTATAACGAGTAACGTATAACGTATAACGTATAACGTATAACGTATAACGTATAACGTATAAGGTATAACGTATAACGTATAACGTATAACGTATAACGTATAACTTATAACGTAAAACGTATTACATATTACGTATAACGAGTAACGTATAACGTGTAACGTATAACGTATAACGTATAACGTATAACGTATAACGTATAACGTATAACGTATAACGTATAACGTATAACGTATAACGTATAACGTATAACGTATAACGTATAACGTATAACGTATAACGTATAACGTATAACGTATAACGAGTAACGTATAACGTATAACGTATAACGTATAACGTATAACGTATAACGTATAACGTATAACGTATAACGTATAATGTATAACGTAAAACGTATAACGTATAACGTATAACGTATAAGGTATAACGTATAACGTATAACGTATAACGTATAACGTATAACTTAAACGTAAAACGTATTACATATTACGTATAACGAGTAACGTATAACGTGTAACGTATAACGTATAACGTATAACGTATAACGTATAACGTATAACGAGTAACGAATAACGTATAACGTATAACGTATAACGTATAACGTATAACGTATAACGTATAACGTATAACGTATAATGTATAACGTAAAACGTATAACGTATAACGTATAACGTATAAGGTATAACGTATAACGTATAACGTATAACGTATAACGTATAACGTATAACTTATAACGTAAAACGTATTACATATTACGTATAACGAGTAACGTATAACGTGTAACGTATAACGTATAACGTATAACGTATAACGTATAACGTATAACGTATAACGTATAACGTATAACGTATAACGTATAACGTATAACGTATAACTTATAACGTAAAACGTATTACATATTACGTATAACGAGTAACGTATAACGTGTAACGTATAACGTATAACGTATAACGTATAACGTATAACGTATAACGTATAACGTATAACGTATAACGTATAACGTATAACGTATAACGTATAACGTATAACGTATAACGTATACCGTATAACGTATAACGTATAACGAATAACGTATAACGTATAACGTATAACGTAAAACGTATAACGTATAACGTATAAGGTATAAGGTATAATGTATAACGTATAACGTATAACGTATAACGTATAACGTATAACGTATAACGTATAACGTATAACGTATAACGTATAACGTATAACGTATAACGTATAACGTATAACGTATAACGTATAACGTATAACGTACAACGCATAACGTATAACGTATAACGTATAACGTATAACGTATAACGTATAACGTATAACGTATAACGTATAACGTATAACGTATAACCTTATAACGTATAACGTATAACGTATAAAGTATATCGTATAAAGTATAACGTATAACGTATAACGTATAACGTCTAACGTATATCCCATTGCACATAACGTATAGCGTATAACGCATAACGTATAACGTATAACGTATAGCGTATAACGTATAACATATAACGTATAACGTATAACGTATAACGTATAACATATAACGTATAACGTATAACGAATAACGTAAAACGTAAAACGTATTACATATTACGTGTAACGAGTAACGTATAACGTATAACGTATAACGTATAACTTATAACGTAAAACGCATTACACATTACGTATAACGAGTAACGTATAACGTATAACGTATAACGTATAACGTATAACGTATAACGTATAACGTATAACGTATAACGTATAACGTATAACGTATAACGTATAACGTATAACGTATAACGTATAACGTATAACGTATAACGTATAACGTATAACGTATAACGTATAACGTATAACGTATAACGTATAACGTATAACGTATAACGTATAACGTATAACGTATAACGTATAACGTATAACGTACAACGCATAACGTATAACGTATAACGTATAACGTATAACGTATAACGTATAACGTATAACGTATAACGTATAACGTATAATGTATAACGTAAAACGTATAACGTATAACGTATAACGTATAAGGTATAACGTATAACGTATAACGTATAACGTATAACGTATAACTTATAACGTAAAACGTATTACATATTACGTATAACGAGTAACGTATAACGTGTAACGTATAACGTATAACGTATAACGTATAACGTATAACGTATAACGAGTAACGTATAACGTATAACGTATAACGTATAACGTATAACGTATAACGTATAACGTATAACGTATAACGTATAATGTATAACGTAAAACGTATAACGTATAACGTATAACGTATAAGGTATAACGTATAACGTATAACGTATAACGTATAACGTATAACTTATAACGTAAAACGTATTACATATTACGTATAACGAGTAACGTATAACGTGTAACGTATAACGTATAACGTATAACGTATAACGTATAACGTATAACGAGTAACGTATAACGTATAACGTATAACGTATAACGTATAACGTATAACGTATAACGTATAACGTATAACGTATAATGTATAACGTAAAACGTATAACGTATAACGTAAACGTATAAGGTATAACGTATAACGTATAACGTATAACGTATAACGTATAACTTATAACGTAAAACGTATAACGTATAACGTATAACGTATAAGGTATAACGTATAACGTATAACGTATAACGCATAACGTATAACGTATAACGTATAACGTATAACGTATAACGTATAACGTATAACGTATAACGTATAACGTATAACGTATAACGTATAACGTATAACGTATAACGTATAACGTATAACTAATAACGTATAACGTATAACGTGTAACGTATAACGTATAACGTATAACGTATAAGGTATAACGTATAACGTATAACGTATAAGGTAAAACGTATAACGCATAACGTAAAACGTAAAACGTATTACATATTACGTGTAACGAGTAACGTATAACGTATAACGTATAACGTATAACTTATAACGTAAAACGCATTACATATTACGTATAACGAGTAACGTATAACGTATAACGTATAACGTATAACGTATAACGTATAACGTATAACGTATAACGTATAACGTATAACGTATAACGTATAACGTATAACGTATAACGTATAACGTATAACGTATAACGTATAACGTATAACGTATAACGTATAACGTATAACGTATAACGTATAACGTATAACGTATAACGTATAACGTATAACGTATAACGTATAACGTATAACGTATAACGTATAACGTATAACGTATAACGCATAACGTATAACGCATAACGTATAACGTATAACGTATAACGTATAACGTATAACGTATAACGTATAACGTATAACGTATAACGTATAACGTATAACGTATAACGTATAACGTATAACGTATAACGTATAACGTATAACGTATAACGTATAACGTATAACGTATAACGTATAACGTATAACGTATAACGTATAACGTATAACGTATAACGTATAACGTATAACGTATAACGTATAACGTACAACGCATAACGTATAACGTATAACGTATAACGTATAACGTATAACGTATAACGTATAACGTATAACGTATAACGTATAATGTATAACGTAAAACGTATAACGTATAACGTATAACGTATAACGTATAAGGTATAACGTATAACGTATAACGTATAACGTATAACGTATAACTTATAACGTAAAACGTATTACATATTACGTATAACGAGTAACGTATAACGTGTAACGTATAACGTATAACGTATAACGTATAACGTATAACGTATAACGAGTAACGTATAACGTATAACGTATAACGTATAACGTATAACGTATAACGTATAACGTATAACGTATAACGTATAATGTATAACGTAAAACGTATAACGTATAACGTATAACGTATAAGGTATAACGTATAACGTATAACGTATAACGTATAACGTATAACTTATAACGTAAAACGTATTACATATTACGTATAACGAGTAACGTATAACGTGTAACGTATAACGTATAACGTATAACGTATAACGTATAACGTATAACGAGTAACGTATAACGTATAACGTATAACGTATAACGTATAACGTATAACGTATAACGTATAACGTATAACGTATAATGTATAACGTAAAACGTATAACGTATAACGTAAACGTATAAGGTATAACGTATAACGTATAACGTATAACGTATAACGTATAACTTATAACGTAAAACGTATTACATATTACGTATAACGAGTAACGTATAACGTGTAACGTATAACGTATAACGTATAACGTATAACGTATAACGTATAACGTATAACGTATAACGTATAACGTATAACGTATAACGTATAACGTATAACGTATAACGTATACCGTATAACGTATAACGTATAACGAATAACGTATAACGTATAACGTATAACGTAAAACGTATTACATATTACATATAACGTATAACGTACAACGTATAACGTATAACATATAACGTCTAACGTTTAACGTATAACGTACAAGGTATACCGTATAACGTATAACGTATAACGTACAACGTATAACGTATATCGTATAACGTATATCGTATAACGTATAACGTATAACGTATAACGTATAACGTATAACGTATAACGTATAACGTATAACGTATAACGTATAACGTTTAACGTATAACGTATAACGTATAACGTATAACGTATAACGTATAACGAATAACTAATAACGTATAACGTATAACGTGTAACGTATAACGTATAACGTATAACGTATAACGTATAACGTATAACGTATAACGTATAAGGTAAAACGTATAACGCATAACGTATAACGTATAACGTATAACGTATAACGTATAACGTATAACGTATAACGTATAACCTTATAACGTATAACGTATAACGTAAAACGTATAACGTATAACGTATAACGTATAAGGTATAACGTATAACGTATAACGTATATCGTATAACGTATAACTTATAACGTAAAACGTATTACATATTACGTATAACGAGTAACGTATAACGTGTAACGTATAACGTATAACGTATAACGTATAACGTATAACGTATAACGAGTAACGTATAACGTATAACGTATAACGTATAACGTATAACGTATAACGTATAACGTATAACGTATAACGTATAATGTATAACGTAAAACGTATAACGTATAACGTAAACGTATAAGGTATAACGTATAACGTATAACGTATAACGTATAACGTATAACTTATAACGTAAAACGTATTACATATTACGTATAACGAGTAACGTATAACGTGTAACGTATAACGTATAACGTATAACGTATAACGTATAACGTATAACGTATAACGTATAACGTATAACGTATAACGTATAACGTATAACGTATAACGTATAACGTATACCGTATAACGTATAACGTATAACGAATAACGTATAACGTATAACGTATAACGTAAAACGTATTACATATTACATATAACGTATAACGTACAACGTATAACGTATAACATATAACGTCTAACGTTTAACGTATAACGTACAACGTATACCGTATAACGTATAACGTATAACGTACAACGTATAACGTATAACGTATAACGTATATCGTATAACGTATAACGTATAACGTATAACGTATAACGTATAACGTATAACGTATAACGTATAACGTATAACGTATAACGTTTAACGTATAACGTATAACGTATAACGTATAACGTATAACGTATAACGAATAACTAATAACGTATAACGTATAACGTGTAACGTATAACGTATAACGTATAACGTATAACGTATAACGTATAACGTATAACGTATAAGGTAAAACGTATAACGCATAAGGTATAACGTATAACGTATAACGTATAACGTATAACGTATAACGTATAACGTATAACCTTATAACGTATAACGTATAACGTATAAAGTATATCGTATAAAGTATAACGTATAACGTATAACGTATAACGTCTAACGTATATCCCATAACACATAACGTATAGCGTATAACGCATAACGTATAACGTATAACGTATAGCGTATAACGTATAACGTATAACGTATAACGTATAACGTATAGCATATAACGTATAACGTATAACGAATAACGTAAAACGTAAAACGTATTACATATTACGTGTAACGAGTAACGTATAACGTATAACGTATAACGTATAACTTATAACGTAAAACGCATTACATATTACGTATAACGAGTAACGTATAACGTATAACGTATAACGTATAACGTATAACGTATAACGTATAACGTATAACGTATAACGTATAACGTATAACGTATAACGTATAACGTATAACGTATAACGTATAACGTATAACGTATAACGTATAACGTATAACGTATAACGTATAACGTATAACGTATAACGTATAACGTATAACGTATAACGTATAACGTATAACGTATAACGTACAACGCATAACGTATAACGTATAACGTATAACGTATAACGTATAACGTATAACGTATAACGTATAACGTATAACGTATAATGTATAACGTAAAACGTATAACGTATAACGTATAACGTATAAGGTATAACGTATAACGTATAACGTATAACGTATAACGTATAACTTATAACGTAAAACGTATTACATATTACGTATAACGAGTAACGTATAACGTGTAACGTATAACGTATAACGTATAACGTATTACGTATAACGTATAACGAGTAACGTATAACGTATAACGTATAACGTATAACGTATAACGTATAACGTATAACGTATAACGTATAACGTATAATGTATAACGTAAAACGTATAACGTGTAACGAGTAACGTATAACGTATAACGTATAACGTATAACTTATAACGTAAAACGCATTACATATTACGTATAACGAGTAACGTATAACGTATAACGTATAACGTATAACGTATAACGTATAACGTATAAGGTATAACGTATAACGTATAACGTATAACGTATAACGTATAACTTATAACGTAAAACGTATTACATATTACGTATAACGAGTAACGTATAACGTGTAACGTATAACGTATAACGTATAACGTATAACGTATAACGTATAACGTATAACGTATAACGTATAACGTATAACGTATAACGTATAACGTATAACGTATAACGTATAACGTATAACGTATAACGTATAACGTATAACGCATAACGTATAACGCATAACGTAAAACGTATAACATGTAACGTATAACGTATAGCGTATAACGTATAACGTGTAACGTATAACGTATAACGTATAACGTATAAGGAGTAACGTATAACGTGTAACGTATAACGTATAACGTATGACGCATAACGTATAACTAATAACGTATAACGTATAACGTGTAACGTATAACGTATAACGTATAACGTATAACGTATAACGTATAACGTATAACGTATAAGGTAAAACGTATAACGCATAACGTATAACGTATAACGTATAACGTATAACGTATAACGTATAACGTATAACGTATAACCTTATAACGTATAACGTATAACGTATAAAGTATATCGTATAAAGTATAACGTATAACGTATAACGTATAACGTCTAACGTATATCCCATTGCACATAACGTATAGCGTATAACGCATAACGTATAACGTATAACGTATAGCGTATAACGTATAACGTATAACGTTTAACGTATAACGTATAACGTATAACATATAACGTATAACGTATAACGAATAACGTAAAACGTAAAACGTATTACATATTACGTGTAACGAGTAACGTATAACGTATAACGTATAACGTATAACGTATAACTTATAACGTAAAACGCATTACACATTACGTATAACGAGTAACGTATAACGTATAACGTATAACGTATAACGTATAACGTATAACGTATAACGTATAACGTATAACGTATAACGTATAACGTATAACGTATAACGTATAACGTATAACGTATAACGTATAACGTATAACGTATAACGTATAACGTATACCGTATAACGTATAACGTATAACGTATAACGTATAACGTATAACGTATAACGCATAACGTATAACATATAACGTATAGCGTATAACGTATAACGTATAACGTATAACGTATAATGTATATCGTAAAACGTATAACCTATAACGTATAACGTATAAGGTGTAACCTATAACGTATAACGTATAGCGTATAACGTATAACTTATAACGTAAAACGTATTACATATTACGTATAACGAGTAACGTATAACGTGTAACGTATAACGTATAACGTATAACGTATAACGTACAACGTATACCGTATAACGTATAACGTATAACGTACAACGTATAACGTATAACGTATAACGTATATCGTACAACGTATAACGTATAACGTATAACGTATAACGTATAAAGTATATCGTATAACGTATAACGAATAACGTATAACGTATAACGTATAACGTATATCCTATAACACATAACGTATAGCGTATAACGCATAACGTATAACGTATAACGTATAACGTATAACGTATAACGTATAACGTATAACGTATAACGTATAACGTATAACGTATAACGTATAACGTATAACTTATAACGTAAAACGTATTACATATTACGTATAACGAGTAACGTATAACGTGTAACGTATAACGTATAACGTATAACGTAAAACGTATAACGTATAACGTATAACGTATAACGTATAACGTATAACGTATAACGTATAACGTATAACGCATAACGTATAACATATAACGTATAGCGTATAACGTATAACGTATAACGTATAACGTATAATGTATATCGTAAAACGTATAACCTATAACGTATAACGTATAAGGTATAACCTATAACGTATAACGTATAGCGTATAACGTATAACTTATAACGTAAAACGCATTACATATTACGTATAACGAGTAACGTATAACGTATAACGTATAACGTATAACGTATAACGTATAACGTATAACGTATAACGTATAACGTATAACGTATAACGTATAACGTATAACGTATAACGTATAACGTATAACGTATAACGTATAACGTATAACGTATAACGTATATCCTATAACACATAACGTATAGCGTATAACGCATAACGTGTAACGTATAACGTATAACGTATAACGTATAACGTATAACGTATAACGTATAACGTATAACGTATAACGTATAACTTATAACGTAAAACGTATTACATATTACGTATAACGAGTAACGTATAACGTGTAACGTATAACGTATAACGTATAACGTATAACGTATAACGTATAACGTATAACGCATAACGTATAACGTATAACGTATAGCGTATAACGTATAACGTATAACGTATAACGTATAATGTATAACGTATAACGTATAACGTATACCGTATAACGTATAACGTATAACGTATAACGTATAACGTATAACGTATAACGCATAACGTATAACATATAACGTATAGCGTATAACGTATAACGTATAACGTATAACGTATAATGTATATCGTAAAACGTATAACCTATAACGTATAACGTATAAGGTGTAACCTATAACGTATAACGTATAGCGTATAACGTATAACTTATAACGTAAAACGTATTACATATTACGTATAACGAGTAACGTATAACGTGTAACGTATAACGTATAACGTATAACGTATAACGTACAACGTATACCGTATAACGTATAACGTATAACGTACAACGTATAACGTATAACGTATAACGTATATCGTACAACGTATAACGTATAACGTATAACGTATAACGTATAAAGTATATCGTATAACGTATAACGAATAACGTATAACGTATAACGTATAACGTATATCCTATAACACATAACGTATAGCGTATAACGCATAACGTATAACGTATAACGTATAACGTATAACGTATAACGTATAACGTATAACGTATAACGTATAACGTATAACGTATAACGTATAACTTATAACGTAAAACGTATTACATATTACGTATAACGAGTAACGTATAACGTGTAACGTATAACGTATAACGTATAACGTAAAACGTATAACGTATAACGTATAACGTATAACGTAGAACGTATAACGTATAACGTATAACGTATAACGCATAACGTATAACATATAACGTATAGCGTATAACGTATAACGTATAACGTATAACGTATAATGTATATCGTAAAACGTATAACCTATAACGTATAACGTATAAGGTATAACCTATAACGTATAACGTATAGCGTATAACGTATAACTTATAACGTAAAACGTATTACATATTACGTATAACGAGTAACGTATAACGTGTAACGTATAACGTATAACGTATAACGTATAACGTATAACGTATAAAGCATAACGTAAAACGTTAAACGTGTAACGTATAACGTATGGCGTATAACGTATAACCTATTACATATTACATATAACGTATAACGTACAACGTATAACGTATAACGTATAACGTATAACGTATAACGTATAACGTATACCGTATAACGTATAACGTATAACGAATAACGTATAACGTATAACGTATAACGTAAAACGTATAACGTATAACGTATAACGTATAAGGTATAACGTATAACGTATAACGTATAACGTATAACGTATAACTTATAACGTAAAACGTATTACATATTACGTATAACGAGTAACGTATAACGTGTAACGTATAACGTATAACGTATAACGTAAAACGTATAACGTATAACGTATAACGTATAACGTATTACATATTACATATAACGTATAACGTACAACGTATAACGTATAACATATAACGTCTAACGTTTAACGTATAACGTACAACGTATACCGTATAACGTATAACGTATAACGTGCAACGTATAACGTATAACGTATAACGTATATCGTATAACGTATAACGTATAACGTATAACGTATAACGTATAACGTATAACGTATAACGTATAACGTATAACGTATAACGTTTAACGTATAACGTATAACGTATAACGTATAACGTATAACGTATAACTAATAACGTATAACGTATAACGTGTAACGTATAACGTATAACGTATAACGTATAACGTATAACGTATAACGTATAACGTATAACGTATAACGTATAAGGTAAAACGTATAACGCATAACGTATAACGTATAACGTATAACGTATAACGTATAACGTATAACGTATAACGTATAACGTATAACGTATAACGTATAACGTATAACGTACAACGTATAACGTACAACGCATAACGTATAACGTATAACGTATAACGTATAACGTATAACGTATAACGTATAACGTATAACGTATAACGTATAATGTATAACGTAAAACGTATAACGTATAACGTATAACGTATAAGGTATAACGTATAACGTATAACGTATAACGTATAACGTATAACTTATAACGTAAAACGTATTACATATTACGTATAACGAGTAACGTATAACGTGTAACGTATAACGTATAACGTATAACGTATTACGTATAACGTATAACGAGTAACGTATAACGTATAACGTATAACGTATAACGTATAACGTATAACGTATAACGTATAACGTATAACGTATAATGTATAACGTAAAACGTATAACGTATAACGTATAACGTATAAGGTATAACGTATAACGTATAACGTATAACGTATAACGTATAACGTATAACGTATAACGTATAACGAGTAACGTATAACGTATAACGTATAACCTATAACGTATAACGTATAACGTATAACGTATAAGGTATAACGTATAACGTATAACGTATAACGTATAACGTATAACTTATAACGTAAAACGTATTACATATTACGTATAACGAGTAACGTATAACGTGTAACGTATAACGTATAACGTATAACGTATAACGTATAACGTATAACGTATAACGATTAACGTATAACGTATAACGTATAACGTATAACGTATAACGTATAACGTATAACGTATAACGTATAACGTATAACGTATAACGTATAACGTATAACGTATAACGTATAACGTATAACGTATAACGTATAACGTATAACGTATAACGTATAACGTATAACTTATAACGTAAAACGTATTACATATTACGTATAACAAGTAACGTATAACGTGTAACGTATAACGTATAACGTATAACGTATAACGTATAACGTATAACGTATAACGTATAATGTATAACGTAAAACGTATAACGTATAACGTATAACGTATAACGTATAACGTATAAAGTATATCGTATAACGTATAACGAATAACGTATAACGTATAACGTATAACGTAAATCCTATAACACATAACGTATAGCGTATAACGCATAACGTATAACGTATAACGTATAACGTATAACGTATAACGTATAACGTATAACGTATAACGTATAACGTATAATGTATAACGTATAACGTATAACGTATAACGTATAACGTATAACGTATAACGTATAACGTATAACGTATAACGTATCACGTGTAACGTATAACTTATAACGTATAACGTATAACGTATAACGTATAACGTATATCGTAAAACGTATAACGCATAACGTATAACGTATGACGTATAACGTATAACGTATAACGTATAACGTATAATGTATAACGTATAACGTATAACGTATACCGTATAACGTATAACGTATAACGTATAACGTATAACGTATAACGTATAACGCATAACGTATAACATATAACGTATAGCGTATAACGTATAACGTATAACGTATAACGTATAATGTATATCGTAAAACGTATAACCTATAACGTATAACGTATAAGGTGTAACCTATAACGTATAACGTATAGCGTATAACGTATAACTTATAACGTAAAACGTATTACATATTACGTATAACGAGTAACGTATAACGTGTAACGTATAACGTATAGCGTATAACGTATAACGTATAACGTATAACGTATAAAGCATAACGTAAAACGTTAAACGTGTAACGTATAACGTATGGCGTATAACGTATAACCTATTACATATTACACATAACGTATAACGTACAACGTATAACGTATAACGTATAACGTATAACGTATAACGTATAACGTATACCGTATAACGTATAACGTATAACGAATAACGTATAACGTATAACGTATAACGTAAAACGTATAACGTATAACGTATAACGTATAAGGTATAACGTATAACGTATAACGTATAACGTATAACGTATAACTTATAACGTAAAACGTATTACATATTACGTATAACGAGTAACGTATAACGTGTAACGTATAACGTATAACGTATAACGTATAACGCATAACGTAAAACGTATAACGTATAACGTATAATGTATAACGTATAACGTATAACGTATAACTTATAACGTAAAACGTATTACATATTACGTATAACAAGTAACGTATAACGTGTAACGTATAACGTATAACGTATAACGTATAACGTATAAGGTATAACGTATAACGTATAACGTATAACGTATAACGTATAACTTATAACGTAAAACGTATTACATATTACGTATAACGAGTAACGTATAACGTGTAACGTATAACGTATAACGTATAACGTATTACGTATAACGTATAACGAGTAACGTATAACGTATAACGTATAACGTATAACGTATAACGTATAACGTATAACGTATAACGTATAACGTATAATGTATAACGTAAAACGTATAACGTATAACGTATAACGTATAAGGTATAACGTATAACGTATAACGTATAACGTATAACGTATAACGTATAACGTATAACGTATAACGAGTAACGTATAACGTATAACGTATAACCTATAACGTATAACGTATAACGTATAACGTATAAGGTATAACGTATAACGTATAACGTATAACGTATAACGTATAACTTATAACGTAAAACGTATTACATATTACGTATAACGAGTAACGTATAACGTGTAACGTATAACGTATAACGTATAACGTATAACGTATAACGTATAACGTATAACGATTAACGTATAACGTATAACGTATAACGTATAACGTATAACATATAACGTATAACGTATAACGTATAACGTATAACGTATAACGTATAACGTATAACGTATAACGTATAACGTATAACGTATAACGTATAACGTATAACGTATAACGTATAACGTATAACGTATAACGTATAACTTATAACGTAAAACGTATTACATATTACGTATAACAAGTAACGTATAACGTGTAACGTATAACGTATAACGTATAACGTATAACGTATAACGTATAACGTATAACGTATAATGTATAACGTAAAACGTATAACGTATAACGTATAACGTATAACGTATAACGTATAAAGTATATCGTATAACGTATAACGAATAACGTATAACGTATAACGTATAACGTAAATCCTATAACACATAACGTATAGCGTATAACGCATAACGTATAACGTATAACGTATAACGTATAACGTATAACGTATAACGTATAACGTATATCGTAAAACGTATAACCTATAACGTATAACGTATAAGGTGTAACCTATAACGTATAACGTATAGCGTATAACGTATAACTTATAACGTAAAACGTATTACATATTACGTATAACGAGTAACGTATAACGTGTAACGTATAACGTATAGCGTATAACGTATAACGCATAACGTATAACGTATAAAGCATAACGTAAAACGTTAAACGTGTAACGTATAACGTATGGCGTATAACGTATAACCTATTACATATTACACATAACGTATAACGTACAACGTATAACGTATAACGTATAACGTATAACGTATAACGTATAACGTATACCGTATAACGTATAACGTATAACGAATAACGTATAACGTATAACGTATAACGTAAAACGTATAACGTATAACGTATAACGTATAAGGTATAACGTATAACGTATAACGTATAACGTATAACGTATAACTTATAACGTAAAACGTATTACATATTACGTATAACGAGTAACGTATAACGTGTAACGTATAACGTATAACGTATAACGTATAACGCATAACGTAAAACGTATAACGTATAACGTATAACGTATAACGTATTACATATTACATATAACGTATAACGTACAACGTATAACGTATAACATATAACGTCTAACGTTTAACGTATAACGTACAACGTATACCGTATAACGTATAACGTATAACGTACAACGTATAACGTATAACGTATAACGTATATCGTATAACGTATAACGTATAACGTATAACGTATAACGTATAACGTATAACGTATAACGTGTAACGTATAACGTATAACGTATAACGTATAACGTATAACGTATAACGTATAACGTATAAGGTAAAACGTATAACGCATAACGTATGACGTATAACGTATAACGTATAACGTATAACGTATAACGTATAACGTATAACCTTATAACGTATAACGTATAACGTATAACGTATAACGTATAACGTATAACCTTATAACGTATAACGTATAACGTATAAAGTATATCGTATAAAGTATAACGTATAAGGTATAACGTATAACGTATAACGTATAACGTATAACGTATAACGTATAACGTACAACGTATAACGTATAACGTATAACGTATAACGTATAACGTATAACGTATAACGTATAACGTATAACGTATAACGTATAACGTATAACGTATAACGTATAACGTATAACGTATAACGTACAACGCATAACGTATAACGTATAACGTATAACGTATAACGTATAACGTATAACGTATAACGTATAACGTATAACGTATAACGTATAACGTATAATGTATAACGTAAAACGTATAACGTATAACGTATAACGTATAAGGTATAACGTATAACGTATAACGTATAACGTATAACGTATAACTTATAACGTAAAACGTATTACATATTACGTATAACGAGTAACGTATAACGTGTAACGTATAACGTATAACGTATAACGTATAACGTATAACGTATAACGAGTAACGTATAACGTATAACGTATAACGTATAACGTATAACGTATAACGTATAACGTATAACGTATAACGTATAACGTATAATGTATAACGTAAAACGTATAACGTATAACGTATAACGTATAAGGTATAACGTATAACGTATAACGTATAACGTATAACGTATAACTTATAACGTAAAACGTATTACATATTACGTATAACGAGTAACGTATAACGTGTAACGTATAACGTATAACGTATAACGTATAACGTATAACGTATAACGAGTAACGTATAACGTATAACGTATAACGTATAACGTATAACGTATAACGTATAACGTATAACGTATAACGTATAATGTATAACGTAAAACGTATAACGTATAACGTATAACGTATAAGGTATAACGTATAACGTATAACGTATAACGTATAACGTATAACTTATAACGTAAAACGTATTACATATTACGTATAACGAGTAACGTATAACGTGTAACGTATAACGTATAACGTATAACGTATAACGTATAACGTATAACGAGTAACGTATAACGTATAACGTATAACGTATAACGTATAACGTATAACGTATAACGTATAACGTATAACGTATAACGTTTAACGTATAACGTATAACGTATAACGTATAACGTATAACGTATAACGTATAACTAATAACGTATAACGTATAACGTGTAACGTATAACGTATAACGTATAACGTATAACGTATAACGTATAACGTATAACGTATAAGGTAAAACGTATAACGCATAACGTATAACGTATAACGTATAACGTATAACGTATAACGTATAACGTATAACGTATAACGTATAACGTATAACCTTATAACGTATAACGTATAACGTATAAAGTATATCGTATAAAGTATAACGTATAACGTATAACGTATAACGTCTAACGTATATCCCATAACACATAACGTATAGCGTATAACGCATAACGTATAACGTATAACGTATAGCGTATAACGTATAACGTATAACGTATAACGTATAACGTATAGCATATAACGTATAACGTATAACGAATAACGTAAAACGTAAAACGTATTACATATTACGTGTAACGAGTAACGTATAACGTATAACGTATAACGTATAACTTATAACGTAAAACGCATTACATATTACGTATAACGAGTAACGTATAACGTATAACGTATAACGTATAACGTATAACGTATAACGTATAACGTATAACGTATAACGTATAACGTATAACGTATAACGTATAACGTATAACGTATAACGTATAACGTATAACGTATAACGTATAACGTATAACGTATAACGTATAACGTATAACGTATAACGTATAACGTATAACGTATAACGTATAACGTATAACGTATAACGTATAACGTATAACGTATAACGTATAACGTATAACGTATAACGTATAACGTATAACGTATAACGTATAACGTATAACGTATAACGTATAACGTATAACGTATAACGTATAACGTATAACGTATAACGTATAACGTATATCCTATAACACATAACGTATAGCGTATAACGCATAACGTATAACGTATAACGTTTAACGTATAACGTATAACGTATAACGTATAACGTATAACGTATAACGTATAACGTATAACTTATAACGTAAAACGTATTACATATTACGTATAACGAGTAACGTATAACGTGTAACGTATAACGTATAACGTATAACGTATAACGTATAACGTATAATGTATAACGTATAACGTATAACGCATAACGTATAACGTATAACGTATAGCGTATAACGTATAACGTATAACGTATAACGTATAATGTATAACGTATAACGTATAACGTATACCGTATAACGTATAACGTATAACGTATAACGTATAACGTATAACGTATAACGCATAACGTATAACATATAACGTATAGCGTATAACGTATAACGTTTAACGTATAACGTATAACGTATAACGTATAACGTATAACGTATAACGTATAACATATAACTAATAACGTATAACGTATAACGTGTAACGTATAACGTATAACGTATAACGTATAACGTATAACGTATAACGTATAACGTATAAGGTAAAACGTATAACGCATAACGTATAACGTATAACGTATAACGTATAACGTATAACGTATAACGTATAACGTATAACCTTATAACGTATAACGTATAACGTATAAAGTATATCGTATAAAGTATAACGTATAACGTATAACGTATAACGTCTAACGTATATCCCATAACACATAACGTATAGCGTATAACGCATAACGTATAACGTATAACGTATAGCGTATAACGTATAACGTATAACGTATAACGTATAACGTATAACATATAACGTATAACGTATAACGAATAACGTAAAACGTAAAACGTATTACATATTACGTGTAACGAGTAACGTATAACGTATAACGTATAACGTATAACGTATAACTTATAACGTGAAACGCATTACATATTACGTATAACGAGTAACGTATAACGTATAACGTATAACGTATAACGTATAACGTATAACGTATAACGTATAACGTATAACGTATAACGTATAACGTATAACGTATAACGTATAACGTATAACGTATAACGTATAACGTATAACGTATAACGTATAACGTATAACGTATAACGTATAACGTATAACGTATAACGTATAACGTATAACGTATAACGTATAACGTATAACGTATAACGTATAACGTATAACGTATAACGTATAACGTATAACGTATAACGTATAACGTATAACGTATAACGTATAACGTATAACGTATAACGTATAACGTATAACGTATAACGTATAACGTATAACGTATAACGTATAACGTTTAACGTATAACGTATAACGTATAACGTACAACGCATAACGTATAACGTATAACGTATAACGTATAACGTATAACGTATAACGTATAACGTATAACGTATAACGTATAACGTATAACGTATAATGTATAACGTAAAACGTATAACGTATAACGTATAACGTATAAGGTATAACGTATAACGTATAACGTATAACGTATAACGTATAACTTATAACGTAAAACGTATTACATATTACGTATAACGAGTAACGTATAACGTGTAACGTATAACGTATAACGTATAACGTATAACGTATAACGTATAACGAGTAACGTATAACGTATAACGTATAACGTATAACGTATAACGTATAAGGTATAACGTATAACGTATAACGTATAACGTATAACGTATAACTTAAACGTAAAACGTATTACATATTACGTATAACGAGTAACGTATAACGTGTAACGTATAACGTATAACGTATAACGTATAACGTATAACGTATAACGAGTAACGTATAACGTATAACGTATAACGTATAACGTATAACGTATAACGTATAACGTATAACGTATAACGTATAATGTATAACGTATAACGTATAACGTATAACGTATAACGTATAACGTATAACGTATAACGTATAACGTATAATGTATAACGTATAACGTATAACGTATAACGTATAACGAGTAACGTATAACGTATAACGTATAACGTATAACGTATAACGTATAACGTATAACGTATAACGTATAACGTATAACGTATAACGTATAACGTATAACGTATAACGTATAACGTATAACGTATAACGTATAACGTATAACGTATAACGTGTAACGTATAACGTATAACGTATAACGTATAACGTATAACGTATAACGTATAACGTATAACGTATAACGTATAACGTATAACGTATAACGTATAACGTATAACGTATAACGTATAACGTATAACGTACAACGCATAACGTATAACGTATAACGTATAACGTATAACGTATAACGTATAACGTATAACGTATAACGTATAACGTATAATGTATAACGTAAAACGTATAACGTATAACGTATAACGTATAAGGTATAACGTATAACGTATAACGTATAACGTATAACGTATAACGTATAACTTATAACGTAAAACGTATTACATATTACGTATAACGAGTAACGTATAACGTGTAACGTATAACGTATAACGTATAACGTATAACGTATAACGTATAACGTATAACGTAAAACTTATAACGTAAAACGTATTACATATTACGTATAACGAGTAACGTATAACGTGTAACGTATAACGTATAACGTATAACGTATAACGTATAACGTATAACGTATAACGTATAACGTATAACGTATAACGTATAACGTATAACGTATAACGTATAACGTATAACGTATAACGTATAACGTATACCGTATAACGTATAACGTATAACGAATAACGTATAACGTATAACGTATAACGTAAAACGTATAACGTATAACGTATAAGGTATAAGGTATAATGTATAACGTATAACGTATAACGTATAACGTATAACTTATAACGTAATACGTATTACATATTACGTATAACGAGTAACGTATAACGTGTAACGTATAACGTATAACGTATAACGTATAACGTATAACGTATAACGTATAACGTATAACGTATAACGTATAACGTATAACGTATAACGTATAACGTATAACGTATAACGTATAACGTATAACGTATAACGTATAACGTATAACGTATAACGTATAACGTATAACGTATAACGTATAACGTATAACGTATAATGTATAACGTAAAACGTATAACGTATAACGTATAACGTATAAGGTATAACGTATAACGTATAACGTATAACGTATAACGTATAACTTATAACGTAAAACGTATTACATATTACGTATAACGAGTAACGTATAACGTGTAACGTATAACGTATAACGTATAACGTATAACGTATAACGTATAACGAGTAACGTATAACGTATAACGTATAACGTATAACGTATAACGTATAACGTATAACGTATAACGTATAACGTATAACGTATAACGTATAATGTATAACGTAAAACGTATAACGTATAACGTATAACGTATAAGGTATAACGTATAACGTATAACGTATAACGTATAACGTATAACTTATAACGTAAAACGTATTACATATTACGTATAACGAGTAACGTATAACGTGTAACGTATAACGTATAACGTATAACGTATAACGTATAACGTATAACGAGTAACGTATAACGTATAACGTATAACGTATAACGTATAACGTATAACGTATAACGTATAACTTATAACGTAAAACGTATTACATATTACGTATAACGAGTAACGTATAACGTGTAACGTATAACGTATAACGTATAACGTATAACGTATAACGTATAACGAGTAACGTATAACGTATAACGTATAACGTATAACGTATAACGTATAACGTATAACGTATAACGTATAACGTATAACGTATAACGTTTAACGTATAACGTATAACGTATAACGTATAACGTATAACGTATAACGTATAACTAATAACGTATAACGTATAACGTGTAACGTATAACGTATAACGTATAACGTATAACGTATAACGTATAACGTATAACGTATAAGGTAAAACGTATAACGCATAACGTATAACGTATAACGTATAACGTATAATGTATAACGTATAACGTATAACGTATAACCTTATAACGTATAACGTATAACGTATAAAGTATATCGTATAAAGTATAACGTATAACGTATAACGTATAACGTCTAACGTATATCCCATAACACATAACGTATAGCGTATAACGCATAACGTATAACGTATAACGTATAGCGTATAACGTATAACGTATAACGTATAACGTATAACGTATAGCATATAACGTATAACGTATAACGAATAACGTAAAACGTAAAACGTATTACATATTACGTGTAACGAGTAACGTATAACGTATAACGTATAACGTATAACTTATAACGTAAAACGCATTACATATTACGTATAACGAGTAACGTATAACGTATAACGTATAACGTATAACGTATAACGTATAACGTATAACGTATAACGTATAACGTATAACGTATAACGTATAACGTATAACGTATAACGTATAACGTATAACGTATAACGTATAACGTATAACGTATAACGTATAACGTATAACGTATAACGTATAACGTATAACGTATAACGTATAACGTATAACGTATAACGTATATCCTATAACACATAACGTATAGCGTATAACGCATAACGTATAACGTATAACGTATAACGTATAACGTATAACGTATAACGTATAACGTATAACGTATAACGTATATAGTATAACGTATAACTTATAACGTAAAACGTATTACATATTACGTATAACGAGTAACGTATAACGTATAACGTATAACGTATAACGTATAACGAGTAACGTATAACGTATAACGTATAACGTATAACGTATAACGTATAACGTATAACGTATAACGTATAACGTATAACGTATAACGTATAACGTATAACGTATAACGTATACCGTATAACGTATAACGTATAACGAATAACGTATAACGTATAACGTATAACGTAAAACGTATAACGTATAACGTATAAGGTATAAGGTATAATGTATAACGTATAACGTATAACGTATAACGTATAACTTATAACGTAAAACGCATTACATATTACGTATAACGAGTAACGTATAACGTATAACGTATAACGTATAACGTATAACGTATAGCGTATAACGTATAACGTTTAACGTATAACGTATAACGTATAACGTATAACGTATAACGTATAACGTATAACATATAACTAATAACGTATAACGTATAACGTGTAACGTATAACGTATAACGTATAACGTATAACGTATAACGTATAACGTATAACGTATAAGGTAAAACGTATAACGCATAACGTATAACGTATAACGTATAACGTATAACGTATAACGTATAACGTATAACGTATAACCTTATAACGTATAACGTATAACGTATAAAGTATATCGTATAAAGTATAACGTATAACGTATAACGTATAACGTCTAACGTATATCCCATAACACATAACGTATAGCGTATAACGCATAACGTATAACGTATAACGTATAGCGTATAACGTATAACGTATAACGTATAACGTATAACGTATAACATATAACGTATAACGTATAACGAATAACGTAAAACGTAAAACGTATTACATATTACGTGTAACGAGTAACGTATAACGTATAACGTATAACGTATAACGTATAACTTATAACGTAAAACGCATTACATATTACGTATAACGAGTAACGTATAACGTATAACGTATAACGTATAACGTATAACGTATAACGTATTACGTATAACGTATAACGTATAACGTATAACGTATAACGTATAACGTATAACGTATAACGTATAACGTATAACGTATAACGTATAACGTATAACGTATAACGTATAACGTATAACGTATAACGTATAACGTATAACGTATAACGTATAACGTATAACGTATAACGTATAACGTATAACGTATAACGTATAACGTATAACGTATAACGTATAACGTATAACGTATAACGTATAACGTATAACGTATAACGTATAACGTAAAACGTATTACATATTACGTATAACGAGTAACGTATAACGTGTAACGTATAACGTATAACGTATAACGTATAACGTATAACGTATAACGTATAACGTATAACTTAAACGTAAAACGTATTACATATTACGTATAACGAGTAACGTATAACGTGTAACGTATAACGTATAACGTATAACGTATAACGTATAACGTATAACGAGTAACGTATAACGTATAACGTATAACGTATAACGTATAACGTATAACGTATAACGTATAACGTATAACGTATAATGTATAACGTAAAACGTATAACGTATAACGTATAACGTATAAGGTATAACGTATAACGTATAACGTATAACGTATAACGTATAACGTATAACTTATAACGTAAAACGTATTACATATTACGTATAACGAGTAACGTATAACGTGTAACGTATAACGTATAACGTATAACGTATAACGTATAACGTATAACGTATAACGTATAACTTATAACGTAAAACGTATTACATATTACGTATCACGAGTAACGTATAACGTGTAACGTATAACGTATAACGTATAACGTATAACGTATAACGTATAACGTATAACGTATAACGTATAACGTATAACGTATAACGTATAACGTATAACGTATAACGTATAACGTATACCGTATAACGTATAACGTATAACGAATAACGTATAACGTATAACGTATAACGTAAAACGTATAACGTATAACGTATAAGGTATAAGGTATAATGTATAACGTATAACGTATAACGTATAACGTATAACTTATAACGTAATACGTATTACATATTACGTATAACGAGTAACGTATAACGTGTAACGTATAACGTATAACGTATAACGTATAACGCATAACGTAAAACGTATAACGTATAACGTATAACGTATAACGTATTACATATTACATATAACGTATAACGTACAACGTATAACGTATAACATATAACGTCTAACGTTTAACGTATAACGTACAACTTATACCGTATCACGTATAACGTATAACGTACAACGTATAACGTATAACGTATAACGTATAACGTATAACGGATAACGTATAACGTATAACGTATAACGTAAAACGTATAACGTATAACGTATAACGTATAAGGTATAACGTATAACGTATAACGTATAACGTATAACGTATAACTTATAACGTAATACGTATTACATATTACGTATAACGAGTAACGTATAACGTATAACGTATAAGGTATAACGTATAACGTATAACGTATAACGTATAACGTATAACGTATAACTTATAACGTATATCGTATAACGTATAACGTATAACGTATAACGTATAACGTATAACGTATAACGTATAACGTTTAACGTATAACGTATAACGTATAACGTATAACGTATAACGTATAACGTATAACTAATAACGTATAACGTATAACGTGTAACGTATAACGTATAACGTATAACGTATAACGTATAACGTATAACGTATAACGTATAAGGTAAAACGTATAACGCATAACGTATAACGTATAACGTATAACGTATAACGTATAACGTATAACGTATAACGTATAACCTTATAACGTATAACGCATAACGTATAAAGTATATCGTATAAAGTATAACGTATAACGTATAACGTATAACGTCTAACGTATATCCCATAACACATAACGTATAGCGTATAACGCATAACGTATAACGTATAACGTATAGCGTATAACGTATAACGTATAACGTATAACGTATAACGTATAGCATATAACGTATAACGTATAACGAATAACGTAAAACGTAAAACGTATTACATATTACGTGTAACGAGTAACGTATAACGTATAACGTATAACGTATAACTTATAACGTAAAACGCATTACATATTACGTATAACGAGTAACGTATAACGTATAACGTATAACGTATAACGTATAACGTATAACGTATAACGTATAACGTATAACGTATAACGTATAACGTATAACGTATAACGTATAACGTATAACGTATAACGTATAACGTATAACGTATAACGTATAACGTATAACGTATAACGTATAACGTATAACGTATAACGTATAACGTATAACGTATAACGTATAACGTATAACGTATAACGTATAACGTATAACGTATATCCTATAACACATAACGTATAGCGTATAACGCATAACGTATAACGTATAACGTATAACGTATAACGTATAACGTATAACGTATAACGTATAACGTATAACGTATATAGTATAACGTATAACTTATAACGTAAAACGTATTACATATTACGTATAACGAGTAACGTATAACGTGTAACGTATAACGTATAACGTATAACGTATAACGTATAACGTATAACGTATAACGCATAACGTATAACGTATAACGTATAGCGTATAACGTATAACGTATAACGTATAACGTATAATGTATAACGTATAACGTATAACGTATACCGTATAACGTATAACGTATAACGTATAACGTACAACGTATAACGTATAACGCATAACGTATAACATATAACGTATAGCGTATAACGTATAACGTTTAACGTATAACGTATAACGTATAACGTATAACGTATAACGTATAACGTATAACATATAACTAATAACGTATAACGTATAACGTGTAACGTATAACGTATAACGTATAACGTATAACGTATAACGTATAACGTATAACGTATAAGGTAAAACGTATAACGCATAACGTATAACGTATAACGTATAACGTATAACGTATAACGTATAACGTATAACGTATAACCTTATAACGTATAACGTATAACGTATAAAGTATATCGTATAAAGTATAACGTATAACGTATAACGTATAACGTCTAACGTATATCCCATAACACATAACGTATAGCGTATAACGCATAACGTATAACGTATAACGTATAGCGTATAACGTATAACGTATAACGTATAACGTATAACGTATATCATATAACGTATAACGTATAACGAATAACGTAAAACGTAAAACGTATTACATATTACGTGTAACGAGTAACGTATAACGTATAACGTATAACGTATAACGTATAACTTATAACGTAAAACGCATTACATATTACGTATAACGAGTAACGTATAACGTATAACGTATAACGTATAACGTATAACGTATAACGTATAACGTATAACGTATAACGTATAACGTATAACGTATAACGTATAACGTATAACGTATAACGTATAACGTATAACGTATAACGTATAACGTATAACGTATAACGTATAACGTATAACGTATAACGTATAACGTATAACGTATAACGTATAACGTATAACGTATAACGTATAACGTATAACGTATAACGTATAACGTATAACGTATAACGTATAACGTATAACGTATAACGTATAACGTATAACGTATAACGTATAACGTATAACGTATAACGTATAACGTAAAACGTATTACATATTACGTATAACGAGTAACGTATAACGTGTAACGTATAACGTATAACGTATAACGTATAACGTATAACGTATAACGTATAACGTATAACTTAAACGTAAAACGTATTACATATTACGTATAACGAGTAACGTATAACGTGTAACGTATAACGTATAACGTATAACGTATAACGTATAACGTATAACGAGTAACGTATAACGTATAACGTATAACGTATAACGTATAACGTATAACGTATAACGTATAACGTATAACGTATAATGTATAACGTAAAACGTATAACGTATAACGTATAACGTATAAGGTATAACGTATAACGTATAACGTATAACGTATAACGTATAACGTATAACTTATAACGTAAAACGTATTACATATTACGTATAACGAGTAACGTATAACGTGTAACGTATAACGTATAACGTATAACGTATAACGTATAACGTATAACGTATAACGTATAACTTATAACGTAAAACGTATTACATATTACGTATCACGAGTAACGTATAACGTGTAACGTATAACGTATAACGTATAACGTATAACGTATAACGTATAACGTATAACGTATAACGTATAACGTATAACGTATAACGTATAACGTATAACGTATAACGTATAACGTATACCGTATAACGTATAACGTATAACGAATAACGTATAACGTATAACGTATAACGTAAAACGTATAACGTATAACGTATAAGGTATAAGGTATAATGTATAACGTATAACGTATAACGTATAACGTATAACTTATAACGTAATACGTATTACATATTACGTATAACGAGTAACGTATAACGTGTAACGTATAACGTATAACGTATAACGTATAACGCATAACGTAAAACGTATAACGTATAACGTATAACGTATAACGTATTACATATTACATATAACGTATAACGTACAACGTATAACGTATAACATATAACGTCTAACGTTTAACGTATAACGTACAACTTATACCGTATCACGTATAACGTATAACGTACAACGTATAACGTATAACGTATAACGTATAACGTATAACGGATAACGTATAACGTATAACGTATAACGTAAAACGTATAACGTATAACGTATAACGTATAAGGTATAACGTATAACGTATAACGTATAACGTATAACGTATAACTTATAACGTAATACGTATTACATATTACGTATAACGAGTAACGTATAACGTATAACGTATAAGGTATAACGTATAACGTATAACGTATAACGTATAACGTATAACGTATAACTTATAACGTATATCGTATAACGTATAACGTATAACGTATAACGTATAACGTATAACGTATAACGTATAACGTATAACGTATAACGTATAACGTTTAACGTATAACGTATAACGTATAACGTATAACGTACAACGTATAACGTATAACATATAACGTCTAACGTTTAACGTATAACGTACAACGTATACCGTATAACGTATAACGTATAACGTACAACGTATAACGTATAACGTATAACGTATAACGTATAACGTATAACGTATAACGTATAACTAATAACGTATAACGTATAACGTGTAACGTATAACGTATAACGTATAACGTATAACGTATAACGTATAACGTATAACGTATAAGGTAAAACGTATAACGCATAACGTATAACGTATAACGTATAACGTATAACGTATAACGTATAACGTATAACGTATAACGTATAACCTTATAACGTATAACGTATAACGTATAAAGTATATCGTATAAAGTATAACGTATAACGTATAACGTATAACGTCTAACGTATATCCCATAACACATAACGTATAGCGTACAACGCATAACGTATAACGTATAACGTATAGCGTATAACGTATAACGTATAACGTATAACGTATAACGTATAACATATAACGTATAACGTATAACGAATAACGTAAAACGTAAAACGTATTACATATTACGTGTAACGAGTAACGTATAACGTATAACGTATAACGTATAACTTATAACGTAAAACGCATTACATATTACGTATAACGAGTAACGTATAACGTATAACGTATAACGTATAACGTATAACGTATAACGTATAACGTATAACGTATAACGTATAACGTATAATGTATAACGTATAACGTATAACGTATAACGTATAACGTATAACGTATAACGTATAACGTATAACGTATAACGTATAACGTATAACGTATAACGTATAACGTATAACGTACAACGCATAACGTATAACGTATAACGTATAACGTATAAGGTATAACGTATAACGTATAACGTATAACGTATAACGTATAACTTATAACGTAAAACGTATTACATATTACGTATAACGAGTAACGTATAACGTGTAACGTATAACGTATAACGTATAACGTATAACGTATAACGTATAACGAGTAACGTATAACGTATAACGTATAACATATAACGTATAACGTATAACGTATAACGTATAACGTATAACGTATAATGTATAACGTAAAACGTAAAACGTATAACGTATAACGTATAACGTATAAGGTATAACGTATAACGTATAACGTATAACGTATAACGTATAACGTATAACGTATAACGTATAACGTATAACGAGTAACGAATAACGTATAACGTATAACGTATAACGTATAACGTATAACGTATAAGGTATAACGTATAACGTATAACGTATAACGTATAACGTATAACTTATAACGTAAAACGTATTACATATTACGTATAACGAGTAACGTATAACGTGTAACGTATAACGTATAACGTATAACGTATAACGTATAAGGTATAACGTATAACGAGTAACGTATAACGTATAACGTATAACGTATAACGTATAACGTATAACGTATAACGAATAACGTATAACGTATAACGTATAACGTATAACGTATAACGTATAACGTATAACGTATAACGTATAACGTATAACGTATAACGTATAACGAATAACGTATAACGTATAACGTATAACGTATAACGTAAAACGTATAACGTATAACGTATAACGTATAACGCATAACGTATAACGCATAACGTAAAACGTATAACATGTAACGTATGACGTATAGCGTATAACGTATAACGTATAACGTATAACGTATAACGTATAACGTATAACGTATAACGTAAAACGTATAACGTATAACGTATAACGTATAACGTATAACGTATAACGTATAACGAGTAACGTATAACGTATAACGTATAACGTATAACGTATAACGTATAACGTATAACGTATAACGTATAACGTATAACGTATAACGTATAACGTATAACGTATAACGTATAACGTATAACGTATAACGAATAACGTATAACGTATAACGTATAACGTATAACGTAAAACGTATAACGTATAACGTATAACGTATAACGCATAACGTATAACGCATAACGTAAAACGTATAACATGTAACGTATGACGTATAGCGTATAACGTATAACGTATAACGTATAACGTATAACGTATAACGTATAACGTATAAAGCATAACGTAAAACGTTAAACGTGTAACGTATAACGTATGGCGTATAACGTATAACCTATTACATATTACATATAACGTATAACGTACAACGTATAACGTATAACGTATAACGTATAACGTATAACGTATAACGTATACCGTGTAACGTATAACGTATAACGAATAACGTATAACGTATAACGTATAACGTAAAACGTATAACGTATAACGTATAACGTATAAGGTATAACGTATAACGTATAACGTATAACGTATAACGTATAACGTATAACTTATAACGTAAAACGTATTACATATTACGTATAACGAGTAACGTATAACGTGTAACGTATAACGTATAACGTATAACGTATAACGCATAACGTAAAACGTATAACGTATAACGTATAACGTATAACGTATTACATATTACATATAACGTATAACGTACAACGTATAACGTATAACATATAACGTCTAACGTTTAACGTATAACGTACAACGTATACCGTATAACGTATAACGTATAACGTACAACGTATAACGTATAACGTATAACGTATATCGTATAACGTATAACGTATAACGTATAACGTATAACGTATAACGTATAACGTATAACGTATAACGTATAACGTATAACGTTTAACGTATAACGTATAACGTATAACGTATAACGTATAACTTATAACGTATAACCTTATAACGTATAACGTATAACGTATAACGTATAACGTGTAACGTATAACGTATAACGTATAACGTATAACGTATAACGTATAACGTATAACGTATAAGGTAAAACGTATAACGCATAACGTATAACGTATAACGTATAACGTATAACGTATAACGTATAACGTATAACTTATAACGTATAACCTTATAACGTATAACGTATAACGTATAAAGTATATCGTATAAAGTATAACGTATAACGTATAACGTATAACGTCTAACGTATATCCCATAACACATAACATATAGCGTATAACGCATAACGTATAACGTATAACGTATAGCGTATAACGTATAACGTATAACGTATAACGTATAACGTATAACATATAACGTATAACGTATAACGAATAACGTAAAACGTAAAACGTATTACATATTACGTGTAACGAGTAACGTATAACGTATAACGTATAACGTATAACGTATAACTTATAACGTAAAACGCATTACATATTACGTATAACGAGTAACGTATAACGTATAACGTATAACGTATAACGTATAACGTATAACGTATAACGTATAACGTATAACGTATAACGTATAACGTATAACGTATAACGTATAACGTATAACGTATAACGTATAACGTATAACGTATAACGTATAACGTATAACGTATAACGTATAACGTATAACGTATAACGTATAACGTATAACGTATAACGTATAACGTATAACGTATAACGTACAACGCATAACGTATAACGTATAACGTATAACGTATAACGTATAACGTATAACGTATAACGTATAACGTATAACGTATAATGTATAACGTAAAACGTATAACGTATAACGTATAACGTATAAGGTATAACGTATAACGTATAACGTATAACGTATAACGTATAACTTATAACGTAAAACGTATTACATATTACGTATAACGAGTAACGTATAACGTGTAACGTATAACGTATAACGTATAACGTATAACGTATAACGTATAACGAGTAACGTATAACGTATAACGTATAACGTATAACGTATAACGTATAACGTATCACGTATAACGTATAACGTATAACGTATAATGTATAACGTAAAACGTATAACGTATAACGTATAACGTATAAGGTATAACGTATAACGTATAACGTATAACGTATAACGTATAACGTATAACTTAAACGTAAAACGTATTACATATTACGTATAACGAGTAACGTATAACGTGTAACGTATAACGTATAACGTATAACGTATAACGTATAACGTATAACGAGTAACGTATAACGTATAACGTATAACGTATAACGTATAACGTATAACGTATAACGTATAACGTATAACGTATAATGTATAACGTAAAACGTATAACGTATAACGTATAACGTATAAGGTATAACGTATAACGTATAACGTATAACGTATAACGTATAACGTATAACTTATAACGTAAAACGTATTACATATTACGTATAACGAGTAACGTATAACGTGTAACGTATAACGTATAACGTATAACGTATAACGTATAACGTATAACGTATAACGTATAACTTATAACGTAAAACGTATTACATATTACGTATAACGAGTAACGTATAACGTGTAACGTATAACGTATAACGTATAACGTATAACGTATAACGTATAACGTATAACGTATAACGTATAACGTATAACGTATAACGTATAACGTATAACGTATAACGTATAACGTATACCGTATAACGTATAACGTATAGCGAATAACGTATAACGTATAACGTATAACGTAAAACGTATAACGTATAACGTATAACGTATAAGGTATAACGTATAACGTATAACGTATAACGTATAACGTAAAACGTATAACTTATAACGTAATACGTATTACATATTACGTATAACGAGTAACGTATAACGTGTAACGTATAACATATAACGTATAACGTATAACGCATAACGTAAAACGTATAACGTATAACGTATAACGTATAACGTATTACATATTACATATAACGTATAACGTACAACGTATAACGTATAACATATAACGTCTAACGTTTAACGTATAACGTACAACGTATACCGTATAACGTATAACGTATAACGTACAACGTATAACGTATAACGTATAACGTTTAACGTATAACGTATAACGTATAACGTATAACGTACAACGTATAACGTATAACGTTTAACGTATAACGTATAACGTATAACGTATAACGTACAACGTATAACGTATAACATATAACGTCTAACGTTTAACGTATAACGTACAACGTATACCGTATAACGTATAACGTATAACGTACAACGTATAACGTATAACGTATAACGTATATCGTATAACGTATAACGTATAACGTATAACGTATAACGTATAACGTATAACGTATAACGTATATCGTATAACGTATAACGTATAACGTATAACGTATAACGTATAACGTATAACGTATAACGTATAACGTTTAACGTATAACGTATAACGTATAACGTATAACGTATAACCTTATAACGTACAACGTATAACGTATAAAGTATATCGTATAAAGTATAACGTATAACGTATAACGTATAACGTCTAACGTATATCCCATAACACATAACGTATAGCGTATAACGCATAACGTATAACGTATAACGTATAGCGTATAACGTATAACGTATAACGTATAACGTATAACGTATAACATATAACGTATAACGTATAACGAATAACGTAAAACGTATAACGTATAACGTATAACGTATAACGTATAACGTATAACGTATAACGTATAACGTATAACGTATAACGTTTAACGTATAACGTATAACGTATAACGTATAACGTATAGCGTATAACGTATAACGTATAACGTATAACGTATAACGTATAACATATAACGTATAACGTATAACGAATAACGTAAAACGTAAAACGTATTACATATTACGTGTAACGAGTAACGTATAACGTATAACGTATAACGTATAACGTATAACTTATAACGTAAAACGCATTACATATTACGTATAACGAGTAACGTATAACGTATAACGTATAACGTATAATGTATAACGTAAAACGTATAACGTATAACGTATAACGTATAAGGTATAACGTATAACGTATAACGTATAACGTATAACGTATAACTTATAACGTAAAACGTATTACATATTACGTATAACGAGTAACGTATAACGTGTAACGTATAACGTATAACGTATAACGTATAACGTATAACGTATAACGTATAACGAGTAACGTATAACGTATAACGTATAACGTATAACGTATAACGTATAACGTATCACGTATAACGTATAACGTATAACGTATAATGTATAACGTAAAACGTATAACGTATAACGTATAACGTATAAGGTATAACGTATAACGTATAACGTATAACGTATAACGTATAACTTAAACGTAAAACGTATTACATATTACGTATAACGAGTAACGTATAACGTGTAACGTATAACGTATAACGTATAACGTATAACGTATAACGTATAACGAGTAACGTATAACGTATAACGTATAACGTATAACGTATAACGTATAACGTATAACGTATAACGTATAACGTATAATGTATAACGTAAAACGTATAACGTATAACGTATAACGTATAACGTTTAACGTATAACGTATAACGTATAACGTATAACGTACAACGTATAACGTATAACGTTTAACGTATAACGTATAACGTATAACGTATAACGTACAACGTATAACGTATAACATATAACGTCTAACGTTTAACGTATAACGTACAACGTATACCGTATAACGTATAACGTATAACGTACAACGTATAACGTATAACGTATAACGTATATCGTATAACGTATAACGTATAACGTATAACGTATAACGTATAACGTATAACGTATAACGTATATCGTATAACGTATAACGTATAACGTATAACGTATAACGTATAACGTATAACGTATAACGTATAACGTTTAACGTATAACGTATAACGTATAACGTATAACGTATAACCTTATAACGTACAACGTATAACGTATAAAGTATATCGTATAAAGTATAACGTATAACGTATAACGTATAACGTCTAACGTATATCCCATAACACATAACGTATAGCGTATAACGCATAACGTATAACGTATAACGTATAGCGTATAACGTATAACGTATAACGTATAACGTATAACGTATAACATATAACGTATAACGTATAACGAATAACGTAAAACGTATAACGTATAACGTATAACGTATAACGTATAACGTATAACGTATAACGTATAACGTATAACGTATAACGTTTAACGTATAACGTATAACGTATAACGTATAACGTATAGCGTATAACGTATAACGTATAACGTATAACGTATAACGTATAACATATAACGTATAACGTATAACGAATAACGTAAAACGTAAAACGTATTACATATTACGTGTAACGAGTAACGTATAACGTATAACGTATAACGTATAACGTATAACTTATAACGTAAAACGCATTACATATTACGTATAACGAGTAACGTATAACGTATAACGTATAACGTATAATGTATAACGTAAAACGTATAACGTATAACGTATAACGTATAAGGTATAACGTATAACGTATAACGTATAACGTATAACGTATAACTTATAACGTAAAACGTATTACATATTACGTATAACGAGTAACGTATAACGTGTAACGTATAACGTATAACGTATAACGTATAACGTATAACGTATAACGTATAACGAGTAACGTATAACGTATAACGTATAACGTATAACGTATAACGTATAACGTATCACGTATAACGTATAACGTATAACGTATAATGTATAACGTAAAACGTATAACGTATAACGTATAACGTATAAGGTATAACGTATAACGTATAACGTATAACGTATAACGTATAACTTAAACGTAAAACGTATTACATATTACGTATAACGAGTAACGTATAACGTGTAACGTATAACGTATAACGTATAACGTATAACGTATAACGTATAACGAGTAACGTATAACGTATAACGTATAACGTATAACGTATAACGTATAACGTATAACGTATAACGTATAACGTATAATGTATAACGTAAAACGTATAACGTATAACGTATAACGTATAAGGTATAACGTATAACGTATAACGTATAACGTATAACGTATAACGTATAACTTATAACGTAAAACGTATTACATATTACGTATAACGAGTAACGTATAACGTGTAACGTATAACGTATAACGTATAACGTATAACGTATAACGTATAACGTATAACGTATAACTTATAACGTAAAACGTATTACATATTACGTATAACGAGTAACGTATAACGTGTAACGTATAACGTATAACGTATAACGTATAACGTATAACGTATAACGTATAACGTATAACGTATAACGTATAACGTATAACGTATAACGTATAACGTATAACGTATAACGTATAACGTATACCGTATAACGTATAACGTATAGCGAATAACGTATAACGTATAACGTATAACGTAAAACGTATAACGTATAACGTATAACGTATAAGGTATAACGTATAACGTATAACGTATAACGTAAAACGTATAACTTATAACGTAATACGTATTACATATTACGTATAACGAGTAACGTATAACGTGTAACGTATAACGTATAACGTATAACGTATAACGCATAACGTAAAACGTATAACGTATAACGTATAACGTATAACGTATTACATATTACATATAACGTATAACGTACAACGTATAACGTATAACATATAACGTCTAACGTTTAACGTATAACGTACAACGTATACCGTATAACGTATAACGTATAACGTACAACGTATAACGTATAACGTATAACGTTTAACGTATAACGTATAACGTATAACGTATAACGTACAACGTATAACGTATAACGTTTAACGTATAACGTATAACGTATAACGTATAACGTACAACGTATAACGTATAACATATAACGTCTAACGTTTAACGTATAACGTACAACGTATACCGTATAACGTATAACGTATAACGTACAACGTATAACGTATAACGTATAACGTATATCGTATAACGTATAACGTATAACGTATAACGTATAACGTATAACGTATAACGTATAACGTATATCGTATAACGTATAACGTATAACGTATAACGTATAACGTATAACGTATAACGTTTAACGTATAACGTATAACGTATACCGTATAACGTATAACGTACAACGAATAACGTATAACGTATAACGTATAACGTATAACGTATAACGTATAACGTATAACGTATAACGTATAACGTATAACGTATAACGTATAGCGTATATCGTATAACGTATAACGTATAACGTATAACGTATAACGTATAACGTATGACGTATCGCGTATAAGGTATGACCTATAACGCATAACGGATAGCGTATAACGTATAACGTATAACGTATAACGTATAACGCATAACGTATAACGTATACCGTATAACGTATAACGTATAACGTACAACGTATAACGTATAACGTATATCGTATAACGTATTACGTATAACGTATAACGTTTAACGTATAACGTATAACGTATAACGTATAACGTATAACGTATAACGTATAACGTATAACGTATAACGTATAACGTATAACGTATAACGTATAACGTATAACGTATAACGTATATCCTATAACGCATAACGTATAACGTATAACGTATATCGTATAACGTATAACGTATAACGTAAAACGTATAACGTATAACGTATAACGTATAACGTATAACGTATAACGTATAACGTATAACGTATAACGTATAACGTATACCGTATAACGTATAACGTATAACGTATAACGTATAACGTCAAACGTATAAGGTATAACGCATAACGTATAACGTATAACGCATAACGCATAACGTATAACGTATAACGTATAACGCATAATATACAACGTATAACGTATAACGTATAACGTATATCGTATAACGTATAACGTATAACGCATAACGTATAACGTATAACGTATAACGCATAACCTATAACGTATAACGTATAACGTATAACGTATAACGTACAACGTATAACGTATAACGTATATCGTATAACGTGTTACGTATAACGTATAACGTTTAACGTATAACGTATAACGTATAACGTATAACGTATAACGTATAACGTATAACGTATAACGCATAACGTATAACGTATAACGCATAACGCATAACGTATAACGTATAACGTATAACGCATAATATACAACGTATAACGTATAACGTATAACGTATATCGTATAACGTATAACGTATAACGCATAACGTATAACGTATAACGTATAACGCATAACCTATAACGTATAACGTATAACGTATAATGTATAACGTATAACGTATACCGTATAACGTATAACGTATAACGTATAACGTATAACGTCAAACGTATAACGTATAACGCATAACGTATAACGTATAACGCATAACGCATAACGTATAACGTATAACGTATAACGCATAATATACAACGTATAACGTATAACGTATAACGTATATCGTATAACGTATAACGTATAACGCATAACGTATAACGTATAACGTATAACGCATAACCTATAACGTATAACGTATAACGTATAACGTATAACGTACAACGTATAACGTATAACGTATATCGTATAACGTGTTACGTATAACGTATAGCGTTTAACGTATAACGTATAACGTATAACGTATAACGTATAACGTATAACGTATAACGTATATCGTATAACGTATTACGTATAACGTATAACGTTTAACGTATAACGTATAACGTAAAATGTATAACGTATAACGTATAACGTATAACGTATAACGTATAACGTATAGCGTATAACGTATAACGTATAACGTATAACGTATAACGTATAACGTATAACGTATAACGTTCAACGTATAACGTATAACGTATAACGTATAACGTATAACGTATAACGTATAACGTATAACTTATAACGTGAAACGTATTTCATACTACGTATAACGAGTAACGTATAATGTATAACGTATAACGTATAACGTATAACGTATAACGTATAACGTATAACGTGTAACGTATAACGTATAACGTATAACGAATAACGTATAACGTAAAACGTATAACGTATAACGTATAATGTATAACGTATAACGTATAACGTATAACGTAAAACGTATAACGTATAACGTATAACGTATAACGTATAACGTATAACGTATAACGTACAACGTATAACGTATAACGTATATCGTATAACGTATAACGTATAACGTATAACGTATAACGTATAACGTTTAACGTATAACGTATAACGTATAACGTATAACGTATAACGTATAACGTATAACGTATAACGTATAACGCATAACGTATAACGTATAACGCATAACGCATAACGTATAACGTATAACGTATAACGCATAATATACAACGTATAACGTATAACGTATAACGTATATCGTATAACGTATAACGTATAACGCATAACGTATAACGTATAACGTATAACGCATAACCTATAACGTATAACGTATAACGTATAATGTATAACGTATAACGTATAACGTATACCGTATAACGTATAACGTATAACGTATAACGTATAACGTCAAACGTATAACGTATAACGCATAACGTATAACGTATAACGCATAACGCATAACGTATAACGTATAACGTATAACGCATAATATACAACGTATAACGTATAACGTATAACGTATATCGTATAACGTATAACGTATAACGCATAACGTATAACGTATAACGTATAACGCATAACCTATAACGTATAACGTATAACGTATAACGTATAACGTACAACGTATAACGTATAACGTATATCGTATAACGTGTTACGTATAACGTATAGCGTTTAACGTATAACGTATAACGTATAACGTATAACGTATAACGTATAACGTATAACGTATATCGTATAACGTATTACGTATAACGTATAACGTTTAACGTATAACGTATAACGTAAAATGTATAACGTATAACGTATAACGTATAACGTATAACGTACAACGTATAACGTATAACGTATAACGTATAACGTATAACGTATAACGTATAACGTATAACGTATAACGTTCAACGTATAACGTATAACGTATAACGTATAACGTATAACGTATAACGTATAACGTATGACGTATCGCGTATAAGGTATGACCTATAACGCATAACGGATAGCGTATAACGTATAACGTATAACGTATAACGTATAACGCATAACGTATAACGTATACCGTATAACGTATAACGTATAACGTACAACGTATAACGTATAACGTATATCGTATAACGTATTACGTATAACGTATAACGTTTAACGTATAACGTATAACGTATAACGTATAACGTATAACGTATAACGTATAACGTATAACGTATAACGTATAACGTATAACGTATAACGTATAACGTATAACGTATAACGTATATCCTATAACGCATAACGTATAACGTATAACGTATATCGTATAACGTATAACGTATAACGTAAAACGTATAACGTATAACGTATAACGTATAACGTATAACGTATAACGTATAACGTATAACGTATAACGTATAACGTATACCGTATAACGTATAACGTATAACGTATAACGTATAACGTCAAACGTATAAGGTATAACGCATAACGTATAACGTATAACGCATAACGCATAACGTATAACGTATAACGTATAACGCATAATATACAACGTATAACGTATAACGTATAACGTATATCGTATAACGTATAACGTATAACGCATAACGTATAACGTATAACGTATAACGCATAACCTATAACGTATAACGTATAACGTATAACGTATAACGTACAACGTATAACGTATAACGTATATCGTATAACGTGTTACGTATAACGTATAACGTTTAACGTATAACGTATAACGTATAACGTATAACGTATAACGTATAACGTATAACGTATAACGCATAACGTATAACGTATAACGCATAACGCATAACGTATAACGTATAACGTATAACGCATAATATACAACGTATAACGTATAACGTATAACGTATATCGTATAACGTATAACGTATAACGCATAACGTATAACGTATAACGTATAACGCATAACCTATAACGTATAACGTATAACGTATAATGTATAACGTATAACGTATACCGTATAACGTATAACGTATAACGTATAACGTATAACGTCAAACGTATAACGTATAACGCATAACGTATAACGTATAACGCATAACGCATAACGTATAACGTATAACGTATAACGCATAATATACAACGTATAACGTATAACGTATAACGTATATCGTATAACGTATAACGTATAACGCATAACGTATAACGTATAACGTATAACGCATAACCTATAACGTATAACGTATAACGTATAACGTATAACGTACAACGTATAACGTATAACGTATATCGTATAACGTGTTACGTATAACGTATAGCGTTTAACGTATAACGTATAACGTATAACGTATAACGTATAACGTATAACGTATAACGTATATCGTATAACGTATTACGTATAACGTATAACGTTTAACGTATAACGTATAACGTAAAATGTATAACGTATAACGTATAACGTATAACGTATAACGTATAACGTATAGCGTATAACGTATAACGTATAACGTATAACGTATAACGTATAACGTATAACGTATAACGTTCAACGTATAACGTATAACGTATAACGTATAACGTATAACGTATAACGTATAACGTATAACTTATAACGTGAAACGTATTTCATACTACGTATAACGAGTAACGTATAATGTATAACGTATAACGTATAACGTATAACGTATAACGTATAACGTATAACGTGTAACGTATAACGTATAACGTATAACGAATAACGTATAACGTAAAACGTATAACGTATAACGTATAATGTATAACGTATAACGTATAACGTATAACGTAAAACGTATAACGTATAACGTATAACGTATAACGTATAACGTATAACGTATAACGTACAACGTATAACGTATAACGTATATCGTATAACGTATAACGTATAACGTATAACGTATAACGTATAACGTTTAACGTATAACGTATAACGTATAACGTATAACGTATAACGTATAACGTATAACGTATAACGTATAACGCATAACGTATAACGTATAACGCATAACGCATAACGTATAACGTATAACGTATAACGCATAATATACAACGTATAACGTATAACGTATAACGTATATCGTATAACGTATAACGTATAACGCATAACGTATAACGTATAACGTATAACGCATAACCTATAACGTATAACGTATAACGTATAATGTATAACGTATAACGTATACCGTATAACGTATAACGTATAACGTATAACGTATAACGTCAAACGTATAACGTATAACGCATAACGTATAACGTATAACGCATAACGCATAACGTATAACGTATAACGTATAACGCATAATATACAACGTATAACGTATAACGTATAACGTATATCGTATAACGTATAACGTATAACGCATAACGTATAACGTATAACGTATAACGCATAACCTATAACGTATAACGTATAACGTATAACGTATAACGTACAACGTATAACGTATAACGTATATCGTATAACGTGTTACGTATAACGTATAGCGTTTAACGTATAACGTATAACGTATAACGTATAACGTATAACGTATAACGTATAACGTATATCGTATAACGTATTACGTATAACGTATAACGTTTAACGTATAACGTATAACGTAAAATGTATAACGTATAACGTATAACGTATAACGTATAACGTACAACGTATAACGTATAACGTATAACGTATAACGTATAACGTATAACGTATAACGTATAACGTATAACGTTCAACGTATAACGTATAACGTATAACGTATAACGTATAACGTATAACGTATAACGTATAACGTATAACGTATAACGTATAACGTATAACGTATAACGTATATCGTATAACGTATAACGTATAACGTATAACGTATAACGTATAACCTATAACGTATAACGTATAACGTATAACGTATAACGTATAACGTATAACGTTTAACGTATAACGTAAAACGTTTAACGTATAACCTATAACGTCTAACGTATAACGTATAACGTATAACGTATACCGTATAACGTATAACGTATAACGTACAACGTATAACGTCAAACGTATAACGTATAACGTATAACGCATAACGTATAACGTATAACGCATAACGCATAACGTATAACGTATAACGTATAACGTATAATATATAACGTATAACGTATAACGTATAACGTATATCGTATAACGTATAACGTATAACGTATAACGTATAACGTATAACCTATAACGTATAACGTATAACGTATAACGTATAACGTATAACGTATAACGTATAACGTATAACGTATAACGTATAACGTATAACGTATAACGTATAACGTATAACGTATAACGTATAACGTATAACGTATAACGTATAACGTATAACGTATAACGTATAACGTATAACGTATAACGTATAACGTATAACGTATAACGTATAACGTATAACGTATAACGTATAACGTATAACGTATAACGTATAACGTATAACGTATAACGTATAACGTATAACGTATAACGTATAACGTATAACGTATAACGTATAACGTATAACGTATAACGTATAACGTACAACGTATCACGTATAACGTATATCCTATAACGCATAACGTATATCCTATAACGCATAATGTATAGCGTATAACGCATAACGCATACCGTATAACGTATAACGTCAAACGTATAACGTATAACGTATAACGTATAACGCATAACGTATAACGTATACCGTATAACGTATAACGTATAATGTATAGCGTATAACGCATAACGTATACCGTATAACGTATAACGTCAAACGTATAACGTATAACGTATAACGTATAACGTATAACGTATAACGCATAACGTATAACGTATACCGTATAACGTATAACGTATAACGTATAAGGTATAACGTATAACGTATAACGTATAACGTATAACGTATAACGTTCAACGTATAACGTATAACGTATAACGTATAACGTATAACGTATAACGTATAACTTATAACGTGAAACGTATTTCATACTACGTATAACGAGTAACGTATAACGTATAACGTATAACGTATAACGTATAACGTATAACGTATAACGTATAACGTATAACGTATAACGTATAACGTATAACGTATAACGTATAACGTATAACGTATAACGTATAACGTATAACGTATAACGTATAACGTATAACGTATAACGTATAACGTATAACGTATAACGTATAACGTACAACGTATCACGTATAACGTATATCCTATAACGCATAACGTATATCCTATAACGCATAATGTATAGCGTATAACGCATAACGCATACCGTATAACGTATAACGTCAAACGTATAACGTATAACGTATAACGTATAACGCATAACGTATAACGTATACCGTATAACGTATAACGTATAACGCATAACGTATAACGTATAACGTATAACGTATAACGTATAACGTATAACGTATAACGTATAACGTATAACGTATAACGTATAACGTATAACGTATAACGTATAACGTATAACGTATAACGTATAACGTATAACGTATAACGTATAACGTATAATGTATAACGTGTAACTTATAACGTATAACGTAAAACGTATAACGTATAACGTATAACGAATAACGTATAACGTATAACGTATGACGCATAACGTATACCGTATAACGTATAACGTATAACGTATAACGTATAACGTATAACGTATAACGTATAACGTATAACGTATAACTTACAACGTGAAACGTATTTCATATTACGTATAACGAGTAACGTATAACGTATAACGTATAACGTATAACGTATAACGTATAACGTATAACGTATAACGTATAGCGTATAACGTATAACTTATAACGTGAAACGTATTTCATACTACGTATAACGAGTAACGTATAACGTATAACGTATAACGTATAACGTATAACGTATAACGTATAACGTATAACGTATAACGTATAACGTATAACGTATAACGTATAACGTATAACGTATAACGTATAACGTATAACGTATAACGTATAACGTATAACGTATAACGTATAACGTATAACGTATAACGTATAACGTATAACGTATAACGTATAACGTATAACGTATAACGTATAACGTATAACGTACAACGTATCACGTATAACGTATATCCTATAACGCATAACGTATATCCTATAACGCATAATGTATAGCGTATAACGCATAACGCATACCGTATAACGTATAACGTCAAACGTATAACGTATAACGTATAACGTATAACGTATAACGTATAACATATAACGTATAACGTATAACCTATAACGTATAACGTATAACGTATAACGTATAACGTATAACGTATAACGTATAACGTATAACGTATAACGTATAACGTATAACGTATAACGTATATCCTATAACGCATAACGTATAACGTACAACGTATATCGTATATCCTATAACGCATAACGTATATCCTATAACGCATAATGTATAGCGTATAACGCATAACGTATACCGTATAACGTATAACGTCAAAGGTATAACGTATAACGTATAACGTATAACGTATAACGTATAACGCATAACGTATAACGTATACCGTATAACGTGTAACGTATAACGTATAACGTATAACGTATAACGTATAACGTATAACGTATAACGTTTAACGTATAACGTATAACGTATAACGTATAACGTATAACGTATAACGTATAACGTATAACGTATAACGTATAACGTATAACGTATAACGTATAACGTATAACGTATAACGTATAACGTATAACGTATAACGTATAACGTATAACGTATAACGTATAACGTGTAACTTATGACGTATAACGTATAACGTATAACGTATAACGCATAACGTATAACGCATAACGTATACCGTATAACGTATAACGTATAACGTATAACGTATAACGTATAACGTATAACGTATAACGTATAACGTATAACGTATAACGTATAACGTATAACGTAGAACGTATAACGTATAACGTATAACGTATAGCGTATAACGTATAACGTATAACGTATAACGTATAACGTATAACGTATAACGTATAACGTATAACGTATAACGTATAACGTATAACGTATAACGTATAACGTATAACGTATAACGTATAACGTATAACGTATAACGTTTAACGTATAACGTATAACGTATAACGTATAACGTATAACGTATAACGTATAACGTATAACGTATAACGTATAACGTATAACGTATAACGTATAACGTATAACGTATAACGTATAACGTATAACGTATAACGTATAACGTATAACGTATAACGTATAACGTACAACGTATCACGTATAACGTATATCCTATAACGCATAACGTATATCCTATAACGCATAATGTATAGCGTATAACGCATAACGTATACCGTATAACGTATAACGTCAAACGTATAACGTATAACGTATAACGTATAACGCATAACGTATAACGTATACCGTATAACGTATAACGTATAACGTATAACGTATAACGTATAACGTATAACGTATAACGTATAACGTATAACGTATAACGTATAACGTATAACGTATAACGTATAACGTATAACGTATAACGTATAACGTATAACGTATAACGTATAACGTATAACGTATAACGTATAACGTATAACGTATAACGTATAACGTATAACGTATAACGTATAACGTATAACGTATAACGTATAATGTATAACGTGTAACTTATAACGTATAACGTAAAACGTATAACGTATAACGTATAACGAATAACGTATAACGTATAACGTATAACGCATAACGTATAACGTATAACGTATAACGTATAACGTATAACGTATAACGTATAACGTATAACGTATAACGTATAACGTATAACGTATAACGTATAACGTATAACGTATAACGTATAACGTATAACGTATAACGTATAACGTATAACGTATAACGTATAACGTATAACGTATAACGTATAACGTACAACGTATCACGTATAACGTATATCCTATAACGCATAACGTATATCCTATAACGCATAATGTATAGCGTATAACGCATAACGCATACCGTATAACGTATAACGTCAAACGTATAACGTATAACGTATAACGTATAACGTATAACGTATAACATATAACGTATAACGTATAACCTATAACGTATAACGTATAACGTATAACGTATAACGTATAACGTATAACGTATAACGTATAACGTATAACGTATAACGTATAACGTATAACGTATAACGTATAACGTATAACGTATAACGTATAACGTATATCCTATAACGCATAACGTATAACGTACAACGTATATCGTATATCCTATAACGCATAACGTATATCCTATAACGCATAATGTATAGCGTATAACGCATAACGTATACCGTATAACGTATAACGTCAAAGGTATAACGTATAACGTATAACGTATAACGTATAACGTATAACGCATAACGTATAACGTATACCGTATAACGTGTAACGTATAACGTATAACGTATAACGTATAACGTATAACGTATAACGTATAACGTTTAACGTATAACGTATAACGTATAACGTATAACGTATAACGTATAACGTATAACGTATAACGTATAACGTATAACGTATAACGTATAACGTATAACGTATAACGTATAACGTATAACGTATAACGTATAACGTATAACGTGTAACTTATGACGTATAACGTATAACGTATAACGTATAACGCATAACGTATAACGTATAACGCATAACGTATACCGTATAACGTATAACGTATAACGTATAACGTATAACGTATAACGTATAACGTATAACGTATAACGTATAACGTATAACGTATAACGTATAACGTAGAACGTATAACGTATAACGTATAACGTATAGCGTATAACGTATAACGTATAACGTATAACGTATAACGTATAACGTATAACGTATAACGTATAACGTATAACGTATAACGTATAACGTATAACGTATAACGTATAACGTATAACGTATAACGTATAACGTATAACGTTTAACGTATAACGTATAACGTATAACGTATAACGTATAACGTATAACGTATAACGTATAACGTATAACGTATAACGTCTAACGTATAACGTATAACGTATAACGTATAAAGTATAACGTATAACGTATAACGTATAACGTATAACGTACAACGTATCACGTATAACGTATATCCTATAACGCATAACGTATATCCTATAACGCATAATGTATAGCGTATAACGCATAACGTATACCGTATAACGTATAACGTCAAACGTATAACGTATAACGTATAACGTATAACGCATAACGTATAACGTATACCGTATAACGTATAACGTATAACGTATAACGTATAACGTATAACGTATAACGTATAACGTATAACGTATAACGTATAACGTATAACGTATAACGTATAACGTATAACGTATAACGTATAACGTATAACGTATAACGTATAACGTATAACGTATAACGTATAACGTATAACGTATAACGTATAACGTATAACGTATAACGTATAACGTATAACGTATAACGTATAACGTATAATGTATAACGTGTAACTTATAACGTATAACGTAAAACGTATAACGTATAACGTATAACGAATAACGTATAACGTATAACGTATAACGCATAACGTATACCGTATAACGTATAACGTATAACGTATAACGTATAACGTATAACGTATAACGTATAACGTATAACGTATAACGTATAACGTATAACGTATAACGTATAACGTATAACGTATAACGTATAACGTATAACGTATAACGTATAAAGTATAACGTAAAACGTATGACGAGTAACGTATAACGTATAACGTATAACGTATGACGTGTCACGTATAAGGTATGACCTATAACGCATAACGTATAGCGTATAACGCATAACGTATAACGTATGACGTATAACGTATAACGTATAACGTATAACGTATAACATATAACGTATAACGTATAACCTATAACGTATAACGTATAACGTATAACGTATAACGTATAACGTATAACGTATAACGTATAACGTATAACGTATAACGTATAACGTATAACGTATAACGTATAACGTATATCCTATAACGCATAACGTATAACGTACAACGTATATCGTATATCCTATAACGCATAACGTATATCCTATAACGCATAATGTATAGCGTATAACGCATAACGTATACCGTATAACGTATAACGTCAAAGGTATAACGTATAACGTATAACGTATAACGTATAACGTATAACGCATAACGTATAACGTATACCGTATAACGTATAACGTATAACGTATAACGTATAACGTATAACGTATAACGTATAACGTATAACGTTTAACGTATAACGTATAACGTATAACGTATAACGTATAACGTATAACGTATAACGTATAACGTATAACGTATAACGTATAACGTATAACGTATAACGTATAACGTATAACGTATAACGTATAACGTATAACGTATAACGTATAACGTATAACGTATAACGTATAACGTATAATGTATAACGTGTAACTTATAACGTATAACGTAAAACGTATAACGTATAACGTATAACGTATAACGTATAACGTATAACGTATAACGTATAACTTATAACGTGAAACGTATTTCATATTACGTATAACGAGTAACGTATAACGTATAACGTATGACGTACAACGTATAACGTATAACGTATATCGTATAACGTATAACGTATAACGTATAACGTATAACGTTTAACGTATAACGTATAACGTATAACGTATAAGGTATAACGTATAACGTATAACGTATAACGTATAACGTATAACGAATAACGTATAACGTATAACGTATAACGTATGACGTATCACGTATAAGGTATGACCTATAACGCATAACGGATAGCGTATAACGCATAACGTATAACGTATAACGTATAACGTATAACGTATAACGTATAACGTATAACGTATAACGTATAACGCATAACGTATAACGTATAACGTATAACGTATAACGTATAACGTATAACGTATTACGTATAACGTATAACGTATAACGTATAACGTATAACGTATAACGTATAACGAATAACGTATAACGTATAACGTATAACGTATAACGTATAACGTATAATGTATAACGTATAACGTATAAAGTATAACGTATAACGTATAACGTATAACGTACAACGTATAACGCATAACGTATAACGTATAACGTATATCGTATAACGTATAACGTATAACGTAAAACGTATAACGTATAACGTATAACGTATAACGTATAACGTAAAACGTATAACGTATATCGTATAACGTATAACGTATAACGTATAACGTATAACGTATAACGTATAACGTATAACGTATAACGTATAACGTATAACGTATAACGTATAACGTATAACGTATAACGTATAACGTTTAACGTATAACCTATAACGTCTAACGTATAACGTATAACGTATAACGTATATCCTATAACGCATAACGTATAATGTATAACGTATATCGTATAACGTATAACGTATAACGTAAAACGTTTAACGTATAACCTATAACGTCTAACGTATAACGTATAACGTATAACGTATACCGTATAACGTATAACGTATAACGTATAACGTATAACGTCAAACGTATAACGTATAACGCATAACGTATAACGTATAACGCATCACGCATAACGTATAACGTATAACGTATAACGTATAACTTATAATATATAACGTATAACGTATAACGTATAACGTATATCGTATAACGTATAACGTATAACGCATAACGTATAACGTATAACGTATAACGCATAACCTATAACGTATAACGTATAACGTATAACGTATAACGTACAACGTATAACGTATAACGTATATCGTATAACGTATTACGTATAACGTATAACGTTTTACGTATAACGTATAACGTATAACGTATAACGTATAACGTATAACGTATAACGTATAACGTAAAACGTTTAACGTAGAACCTATAACGTCTAACGTATAACGTATAACGTATAACGTATATCCTATAACGCATAACGTATAACGTATAACGTATATCGTATAACGTATAACGTATAACGTAAAACGTTTAACGTATAACCTATAACGTCTAACGTATAACGTATAACGTATAACGTATAACGTATAACGTATAACGTATAACGTATAACGTATAACGTATAACGTATAACGTAAAACGTATAACGAATAACGTATAACGTATAACGTATAACGTATAACGTATAACGTATAACGTATAACGTATAACGTATAACGTATAACGTACAACGTATAACGTATAACGTTTAACGTATAACGTATAACGTATAACGTATTACGTATAACGTATAACGTATAACGTATAACGTATAACGTATAACGTATAACGAATAACGTATAACGTATAACGTATAACGTATAACGTATAACGTATAATGTATAACGTATAACGTATAAAGTATAACGTATAACGTATAACGTATAACGTACAACGTATAACGCATAACGTATAACGTATAACGTATATCGTATAACGTATAACGTATAACGTAAAACGTATAACGTATAACGTATAACGTATAACGTATAACGTAAAACGTATAACGTATATCGTATAACGTATAACGTATAACGTATAACGTATAACGTATAACGTATAACGTATAACGTATAACGTATAACGCATAACGTATACCGTATAACGTATAACGTATAACGTATAACGTATAACGTATAATGTATAACGTATAACGTATAAAGTATAACGTATAACGTATAACGTATAACGTACAACGTATAACGCATAACGTATAACGTATAACGTATATCGTATAACGTATAACGTATAACGTAAAACGTATAACGTATAACGTATAACGTATAACGTATAACGTAAAACGTATAACGTATATCGTATAACGTATAACGTATAACGTATAACGTATAACGTATAACGTATAACGTATAACGTATAACGTATAACGTATAACGTATAACGCATAACGTATACCGTATAACGTATAACGTATAACGTATAACGTATAATGTATAACGTATAACGTATAAAGTATAACGTATAACGTATAACGTATAACGTACAACGTATAACGCATAACGTATAACGTATAACGTATATCGTATAACGTATAACGTATAACGTTTAACGTAAAACGTATAACGTATAACGTATAACGTATAACGTATAACGTAAAACGTATAACGTATATCGTATAACGTATAACGTATAACGTATAACGTATAACGTATAACGTATAACGTATAACGTATAACGTATAACGTATAACGTAAAACGTATAACGTATATCGTATAACGTATAACGTATAACGTATAACGTATAACGTATAACGTATAACGAATAACGTATAACGTAAAACGTATAACGTATAACGTATAATGTATAACGTATAACGTATAACGTATAACGTATAACGTAAAACGTATAACCTATAACGTCTAACGTATAACGTATAACGTATAACGTATATCCTATAACGCATAACGTATAACGTATAACGTATATCGTATAACGTATAACGTATAACGTAAAACGTTTAACGTATAACCTATAACGTCTAACGTATAACGTATAACGTATAACGTATATCGTATAACGTATAACGTATAACGTATAACGTATAACGTCAAACGTATAACGTATAACGTATAACGCATAACGTATAACGTATAACGCATAACGCATAACGTATAACGTATAACGTATAACGTATAATATATAACCTATAACGTATAACGTATAACGTATATCGTATAACGTATAACGTATAACGTATAACGTATAACGTATAATGTATAACGTATAACGTATAACGTATAACGTATAACGCATAACGTATAACGTATAACGCATAACGCATAACGTATAACGTATAACGTATAACGTATAATATATAACCTATAACGTATAACGTATAACGTATATCGTATAACGTATAACGTATAACGTATAACGTATAACGTATAACGTTTAACGTATAGCGTATAACGTATAACGTATAACGTATAACGTATAACGTATAACGTATAACGTATAACGTATAACGTATAACGTATAACGTATAACGTATAACGTATAACGTATAACGTATAACGTATAACGTATAACGTATAACGTATAACGTATAACGTATAACGTATAACGTATAACGTATAACGTATAACGTATAACGTATAACGTATAACGTATAACGAATAACGTATAACGTAAAACGTATAACGTATAACGTATAATGTATAACGTATAACGTATAACGTATAACGTATAACGTAAAACGTATAACCTATAACGTCTAACGTATAACGTATAACGTATAACGTATATCCTATAACGCATAACGTATAACGTATAACGTATATCGTATAACGTATAACGTATAACGTAAAACGTTTAACGTATAACCTATAACGTCTAACGTATAACGTATAACGTATAACGTATACCGTATAACGTATAACGTATAACGTATAACGTATAACGTCAAACGTATAACGTATAACGTATAACGTATAACGCATAACGTATAACGTATAACGCATAACGCATAACGTATAACGTATAACGTATAACGTATAACGTATAACGTATAACGTATAACGTATAACGTATAACGTATAACGTATAACGTATAACGTATAACGTATAACGTATAACGAATAACGTATAACGTAAAAAATATAACGTATAACGTATAAGGTATAACGTATAACGTATAACGTATAACGTAAAACGTATAACGTATAACGTATAACGTATAACGTATAACGTATAACGTAAAACGTATAACGTATAACGTACAACGTATAACGTATAACGTATATCGTATAACGTATAACGTATAACGTATAACGTATAACGTATAACGCATAACCTATAACGTATAACGTATAACGTATAACGTATAACGTACAACGTATAACGTATAACGTATATCGTATAACGTATTACGTATAACGTATAACGTTTTACGTATAACGTATAACGTATAACGTATAACGTATAACGTATAACGTATAACGTATAACGTAAAACGTTTAACGTAGAACCTATAACGTCTAACGTATAACGTATAACGTATAACGTATATCCTATAACGCATAACGTATAACGTATAACGTATATCGTATAACGTATAACGTATAACGTAAAACGTTTAACGTATAACCTATAACGTCTAACGTATAACGTATAACGTATAACGTATAACGTATAACGTATAACGTATAACGTATAACGTATAACGTATAACGTATAACGTAAAACGTATAACGAATAACGTATAACGTATAACGTATAACGTATAACGTATAACGTATAACGTATAACGTATAACGTATAACGTACAACGTATAACGTATAACGTTTAACGTATAACGTATAACGTATAACGTATTACGTATAACGTATAACGTATAACGTATAACGTATAACGTATAACGTATAACGAATAACGTATAACGTATAACGTATAACGTATAACGTATAACGTATAATGTATAACGTATAACGTATAAAGTATAACGTATAACGTATAACGTATAACGTACAACGTATAACGCATAACGTATAACGTATAACGTATATCGTATAACGTATAACGTATAACGTAAAACGTATAACGTATAACGTATAACGTATAACGTATAACGTAAAACGTATAACGTATATCGTATAACGTATAACGTATAACGTATAACGTATAACGTATAACGTATAACGTATAACGTATAACGTATAACGCATAACGTATACCGTATAACGTATAACGTATAACGTATAACGTATAACGTATAATGTATAACGTATAACGTATAAAGTATAACGTATAACGTATAACGTATAACGTACAACGTATAACGCATAACGTATAACGTATAACGTATATCGTATAACGTATAACGTATAACGTAAAACGTATAACGTATAACGTATAACGTATAACGTATAACGTATAACGTAAAACGTATAACGTATATCGTATAACGTATAACGTATAACGTATAACGTATAACGTATAACGTATAACGTATAACGTATAACGTATAACGTATAACGTATAACGTATAACGTATAACGCATAACGTATACCGTATAACGTATAACGTATAACGTATAACGTATAACGTATAATGTATAACGTATAACGTATAAAGTATAACGTATAACGTATAACGTATAACGTACAACGTATAACGCATAACGTATAACGTATAACGTATATCGTATAACGTATAACGTATAACGTAAAACGTATAACGTATAATGTATAACGTATAACGTATAAAGTATAACGTATAACGTATAACGTATAACGTACAACGTATAACGTATAACGTATATCCTATAACGCATAACGTATAACGTATAACGTATATCGTATAACGTATAACGTATAACGTAAAACGTTTAACGTATAACCTATAACGTCTAACGTATAACGTATAACGTATAACGTATAACGTATAACGTATAACGTATAACGTATAACGTATAACGTATAACGTAAAACGTATAACGAATAACGTATAACGTATAACGTATAACGTATAACGTATAACGTATAACGTATAACGTATAACGTATAACGTACAACGTATAACGTATAACGTTTAACGTATAACGTATAACGTATAACGTATTACGTATAACGTATAACGTATAACGTATAACGTATAACGTATAACGTATAACGAATAACGTATAACGTATAACGTATAACGTATAACGTATAACGTATAATGTATAACGTATAACGTATAAAGTATAACGTATAACGTATAACGTATAACGTACAACGTATAACGCATAACGTATAACGTATAACGTATATCGTATAACGTATAACGTATAACGTAAAACGTATAACGTATAACGTATAACGTATAACGTATAACGTAAAACGTATAACGTATATCGTATAACGTATAACGTATAACGTATAACGTATAACGTATAACGTATAACGTATAACGTATAACGTATAACGCATAACGTATACCGTATAACGTATAACGTATAACGTATAACGTATAACGTATAATGTATAACGTATAACGTATAAAGTATAACGTATAACGTATAACGTATAACGTACAACGTATAACGCATAACGTATAACGTATAACGTATATCGTATAACGTATAACGTATAACGTAAAACGTATAACGTATAACGTATAACGTATAACGTATAACGTATAACGTATAACGTATAACGTATAACGTATAACGTATAACGTATAACGTATAACGTATAACGTATAACGTACAACGTATCACGTATAACGTATATCCTATAACGCATAACGTATATCCTATAACGCATAATGTATAGCGTATAACGCATAACGCATACCGTATAACGTATAACGTCAAACGTATAACGTATAACGTATAACGTATAACGCATAACGTATAACGTATACCGTATAACGTATAACGTATAACGCATAACGTATAACGTATAACGTATAACGTATAACGTATAACGTATAACGTATAACGTATAACGTATAACGTATAACGTATAACGTATAACGTATAACGTATAACGTATAACGTATAACGTATAACGTATAACGTATAACGTATAACGTATAATGTATAACGTGTAACTTATAACGTATAACGTAAAACGTATAACGTATAACGTATAACGAATAACGTATAACGTATAACGTATGACGCATAACGTATACCGTATAACGTATAACGTATAACGTATAACGTATAACGTATAACGTATAACGTATAACGTATAACGTATAACTTACAACGTGAAACGTATTTCATATTACGTATAACGAGTAACGTATAACGTATAACGTATAACGTATAACGTATAACGTATAACGTATAACGTATAACGTATAGCGTATAACGTATAACTTATAACGTGAAACGTATTTCATACTACGTATAACGAGTAACGTATAACGTATAACGTATAACGTATAACGTATAACGTATAACGTATAACGTATAACGTATAACGTATAACGTATAACGTATAACGTATAACGTATAACGTATAACGTATAACGTATAACGTATAACGTATAACGTATAACGTATAACGTATAACGTATAACGTATAACGTATAACGTATAACGTATAACGTATAACGTATAACGTATAACGTATAACGTATAACGTACAACGTATCACGTATAACGTATATCCTATAACGCATAACGTATATCCTATAACGCATAATGTATAGCGTATAACGCATAACGCATACCGTATAACGTATAACGTCAAACGTATAACGTATAACGTATAACGTATAACGTATAACGTATAACATATAACGTATAACGTATAACCTATAACGTATAACGTATAACGTATAACGTATAACGTATAACGTATAACGTATAACGTATAACGTATAACGTATAACGTATAACGTATAACGTATATCCTATAACGCATAACGTATAACGTACAACGTATATCGTATATCCTATAACGCATAACGTATATCCTATAACGCATAATGTATAGCGTATAACGCATAACGTATACCGTATAACGTATAACGTCAAAGGTATAACGTATAACGTATAACGTATAACGTATAACGTATAACGCATAACGTATAACGTATACCGTATAACGTGTAACGTATAACGTATAACGTATAACGTATAACGTATAACGTATAACGTATAACGTTTAACGTATAACGTATAACGTATAACGTATAACGTATAACGTATAACGTATAACGTATAACGTATAACGTATAACGTATAACGTATAACGTATAACGTATAACGTATAACGTATAACGTATAACGTATAACGTATAACGTATAACGTATAACGTATAACGTGTAACTTATGACGTATAACGTATAACGTATAACGTATAACGCATAACGTATAACGCATAACGTATACCGTATAACGTATAACGTATAACGTATAACGTATAACGTATAACGTATAACGTATAACGTATAACGTATAACGTATAACGTATAACGTATAACGTAGAACGTATAACGTATAACGTATAACGTATAGCGTATAACGTATAACGTATAACGTATAACGTATAACGTATAACGTATAACGTATAACGTATAACGTATAACGTATAACGTATAACGTATAACGTATAACGTATAACGTATAACGTATAACGTATAACGTATAACGTTTAACGTATAACGTATAACGTATAACGTATAACGTATAACGTATAACGTATAACGTATAACGTATAACGTATAACGTATAACGTATAACGTATAACGTATAACGTATAACGTATAACGTATAACGTATAACGTATAACGTATAACGTATAACGTATAACGTATAACGTACAACGTATCACGTATAACGTATATCCTATAACGCATAACGTATATCCTATAACGCATAATGTATAGCGTATAACGCATAACGTATACCGTATAACGTATAACGTCAAACGTATAACGTATAACGTATAACGTATAACGCATAACGTATAACGTATACCGTATAACGTATAACGTATAACGTATAACGTATAACGTATAACGTATAACGTATAACGTATAACGTATAACGTATAACGTATAACGTATAACGTATAACGTATAACGTATAACGTATAACGTATAACGTATAACGTATAACGTATAACGTATAACGTATAACGTATAACGTATAACGTATAACGTATAACGTATAACGTATAACGTATAACGTATAACGTATAACGTATAATGTATAACGTGTAACTTATAACGTATAACGTAAAACGTATAACGTATAACGTATAACGAATAACGTATAACGTATAACGTATAACGCATAACGTATAACGTATAACGTATAACGTATAACGTATAACGTATAACGTATAACGTATAACGTATAACGTATAACGTATAACGTATAACGTATAACGTATAACGTATAACGTATAACGTATAACGTATAACGTATAACGTATAACGTATAACGTATAACGTATAACGTATAACGTATAACGTACAACGTATCACGTATAACGTATATCCTATAACGCATAACGTATATCCTATAACGCATAATGTATAGCGTATAACGCATAACGCATACCGTATAACGTATAACGTCAAACGTATAACGTATAACGTATAACGTATAACGTATAACGTATAACATATAACGTATAACGTATAACCTATAACGTATAACGTATAACGTATAACGTATAACGTATAACGTATAACGTATAACGTATAACGTATAACGTATAACGTATAACGTATAACGTATAACGTATAACGTATAACGTATAACGTATATCCTATAACGCATAACGTATAACGTACAACGTATATCGTATATCCTATAACGCATAACGTATATCCTATAACGCATAATGTATAGCGTATAACGCATAACGTATACCGTATAACGTATAACGTCAAAGGTATAACGTATAACGTATAACGTATAACGTATAACGTATAACGCATAACGTATAACGTATACCGTATAACGTGTAACGTATAACGTATAACGTATAACGTATAACGTATAACGTATAACGTATAACGTTTAACGTATAACGTATAACGTATAACGTATAACGTATAACGTATAACGTATAACGTATAACGTATAACGTATAACGTATAACGTATAACGTATAACGTATAACGTATAACGTATAACGTATAACGTATAACGTATAACGTATAACGTATAACGTATAACGTATAACGTGTAACTTATGACGTATAACGTATAACGTATAACGTATAACGCATAACGTATAACGTATAACGCATAACGTATACCGTATAACGTATAACGTATAACGTATAACGTATAACGTATAACGTATAACGTATAACGTATAACGTATAACGTATAACGTATAACGTATAACGTAGAACGTATAACGTATAACGTATAACGTATAGCGTATAACGTATAACGTATAACGTATAACGTATAACGTATAACGTATAACGTATAACGTATAACGTATAACGTATAACGTATAACGTATAACGTATAACGTATAACGTATAACGTATAACGTATAACGTATAACGTTTAACGTATAACGTATAACGTATAACGTATAACGTATAACGTATAACGTATAACGTATAACGTATAACGTATAACGTCTAACGTATAACGTATAACGTATAACGTATAACGTATAACGTATAACGTATAACGTATAACGTATAACGTACAACGTATCACGTATAACGTATATCCTATAACGCATAACGTATATCCTATAACGCATAATGTATAGCGTATAACGCATAACGTATACCGTATAACGTATAACGTCAAACGTATAACGTATAACGTATAACGTATAACGCATAACGTATAACGTATACCGTATAACGTATAACGTATAACGTATAACGTATAACGTATAACGTATAACGTATAACGTATAACGTATAACGTATAACGTATAACGTATAACGTATAACGTATAACGTATAACGTATAACGTATAACGTATAACGTATAACGTATAACGTATAACGTATAACGTATAACGTATAACGTATAACGTATAACGTATAACGTATAACGTATAACGTATAACGTATAACGTATAATGTATAACGTGTAACTTATAACGTATAACGTAAAACGTATAACGTATAACGTATAACGAATAACGTATAACGTATAACGTATAACGCATAACGTATACCGTATAACGTATAACGTATAACGTATAACGTATAACGTATAACGTATAACGTATAACGTATAACGTATAACGTATAACGTATAACGTATAACGTATAACGTATAACGTATAACGTATAACGTATAACGTATAACGTATAAAGTATAACGTAAAACGTATGACGAGTAACGTATAACGTATAACGTATAACGTATGACGTGTCACGTATAAGGTATGACCTATAACGCATAACGTATAGCGTATAACGCATAACGTATAACGTATGACGTATAACGTATAACGTATAACGTATAACGTATAACATATAACGTATAACGTATAACCTATAACGTATAACGTATAACGTATAACGTATAACGTATAACGTATAACGTATAACGTATAACGTATAACGTATAACGTATAACGTATAACGTATAACGTATAACGTATATCCTATAACGCATAACGTATAACGTACAACGTATATCGTATATCCTATAACGCATAACGTATATCCTATAACGCATAATGTATAGCGTATAACGCATAACGTATACCGTATAACGTATAACGTCAAAGGTATAACGTATAACGTATAACGTATAACGTATAACGTATAACGCATAACGTATAACGTATACCGTATAACGTATAACGTATAACGTATAACGTATAACGTATAACGTATAACGTATAACGTATAACGTTTAACGTATAACGTATAACGTATAACGTATAACGTATAACGTATAACGTATAACGTATAACGTATAACGTATAACGTATAACGTATAACGTATAACGTATAACGTATAACGTATAACGTATAACGTATAACGTATAACGTATAACGTATAACGTATAACGTATAACGTATAATGTATAACGTGTAACTTATAACGTATAACGTAAAACGTATAACGTATAACGTATAACGTATAACGTATAACGTATAACGTATAACGTATAACTTATAACGTGAAACGTATTTCATATTACGTATAACGAGTAACGTATAACGTATAACGTATGACGTACAACGTATAACGTATAACGTATATCGTATAACGTATAACGTATAACGTATAACGTATAACGTTTAACGTATAACGTATAACGTATAACGTATAAGGTATAACGTATAACGTATAACGTATAACGTATAACGTATAACGAATAACGTATAACGTATAACGTATAACGTATGACGTATCACGTATAAGGTATGACCTATAACGCATAACGGATAGCGTATAACGCATAACGTATAACGTATAACGTATAACGTATAACGTATAACGTATAACGTATAACGTATAACGTATAACGCATAACGTATAACGTATAACGTATAACGTATAACGTATAACGTATAACGTATTACGTATAACGTATAACGTATAACGTATAACGTATAACGTATAACGTATAACGAATAACGTATAACGTATAACGTATAACGTATAACGTATAACGTATAATGTATAACGTATAACGTATAAAGTATAACGTATAACGTATAACGTATAACGTACAACGTATAACGCATAACGTATAACGTATAACGTATATCGTATAACGTATAACGTATAACGTAAAACGTATAACGTATAACGTATAACGTATAACGTATAACGTAAAACGTATAACGTATATCGTATAACGTATAACGTATAACGTATAACGTATAACGTATAACGTATAACGTATAACGTATAACGTATAACGTATAACGTATAACGTATAACGTATAACGTATAACGTATAACGTTTAACGTATAACCTATAACGTCTAACGTATAACGTATAACGTATAACGTATATCCTATAACGCATAACGTATAATGTATAACGTATATCGTATAACGTATAACGTATAACGTAAAACGTTTAACGTATAACCTATAACGTCTAACGTATAACGTATAACGTATAACGTATACCGTATAACGTATAACGTATAACGTATAACGTATAACGTCAAACGTATAACGTATAACGCATAACGTATAACGTATAACGCATCACGCATAACGTATAACGTATAACGTATAACGTATAACTTATAATATATAACGTATAACGTATAACGTATAACGTATATCGTATAACGTATAACGTATAACGCATAACGTATAACGTATAACGTATAACGCATAACCTATAACGTATAACGTATAACGTATAACGTATAACGTACAACGTATAACGTATAACGTATATCGTATAACGTATTACGTATAACGTATAACGTTTTACGTATAACGTATAACGTATAACGTATAACGTATAACGTATAACGTATAACGTATAACGTAAAACGTTTAACGTAGAACCTATAACGTCTAACGTATAACGTATAACGTATAACGTATATCCTATAACGCATAACGTATAACGTATAACGTATATCGTATAACGTATAACGTATAACGTAAAACGTTTAACGTATAACCTATAACGTCTAACGTATAACGTATAACGTATAACGTATAACGTATAACGTATAACGTATAACGTATAACGTATAACGTATAACGTATAACGTAAAACGTATAACGAATAACGTATAACGTATAACGTATAACGTATAACGTATAACGTATAACGTATAACGTATAACGTATAACGTATAACGTACAACGTATAACGTATAACGTTTAACGTATAACGTATAACGTATAACGTATTACGTATAACGTATAACGTATAACGTATAACGTATAACGTATAACGTATAACGAATAACGTATAACGTATAACGTATAACGTATAACGTATAACGTATAATGTATAACGTATAACGTATAAAGTATAACGTATAACGTATAACGTATAACGTACAACGTATAACGCATAACGTATAACGTATAACGTATATCGTATAACGTATAACGTATAACGTAAAACGTATAACGTATAACGTATAACGTATAACGTATAACGTAAAACGTATAACGTATATCGTATAACGTATAACGTATAACGTATAACGTATAACGTATAACGTATAACGTATAACGTATAACGTATAACGCATAACGTATACCGTATAACGTATAACGTATAACGTATAACGTATAACGTATAATGTATAACGTATAACGTATAAAGTATAACGTATAACGTATAACGTATAACGTACAACGTATAACGCATAACGTATAACGTATAACGTATATCGTATAACGTATAACGTATAACGTAAAACGTATAACGTATAACGTATAACGTATAACGTATAACGTATAACGTATAACGTATAACGTACAACGTATAACGTATAACGTTTAACGTATAACGTATAACGTATAACGTATTACGTATAACGTATAACGTATATCGTATAACGTATAACGTATAACGTAAAACGTATAACGTATAACGTATAACGTACAACGTGTAACGTATAACGTATAGCGTATAACGTATAACGTATAACGTATAACGTATACCGTATATCGTATAACGTATAACTTATAACGTATAACGTATAACGTATAACGTATAATGTATAACGTATAACGTATAACGTATAACGTATAACGTATAACGTATAACGTATAACGTATAACGTATAACGTATAACCTATGACGCATAACGTATAACGTATAACGTATAACGTATATCCCATAACACATAACGTATAGCGTATAACGCATAACGTATAACGTATAACGTATAACGTATAACGTATAACGTATAACGTATAACGTATAACGTATAACGTATAGCGTATAACGTATAACGTATAACGTATAACGTATAACGTATAACGTATAACGTATAACGTATAACGTATAACGTATAACGTATAACGTATAACGTGTAACGTATAACGTATAACGTACAACGTATAAGGTATAACGTATAACGTATAACGTATAAGGTAAAACGTATAACGCATAACGTAAAACGTAAAACGTATTACATATTACGTGTAACGAGTAACGTATAACGTATACCGTATAACGTATAACTTATAACGTAAAACGCATTACATATTACGTATAACGAGTAACGTATAACGTATAACGTATAACGTATAACGTATAACGTATAACGTATAACGTATAACGTATAACGTATAACGTATAACGTATAACGTATAACGTATAACGTATAACGTATAACGTATAACGTATAAAGTATATCGTATAAAGTATAACGTATAACGTATAACGTATAACGTATAACGTATAACGTATAACGTATTACATATTACATATAACGTATAACGTACAACGTATAACGTATAACATATAACGTCTAACGTTTAACGTATAACGTACAACGTATACCGTATAACGTATAACGTATAACGTACAACGTACAACGTATAACGTATAACGTGTAACGTATATCGTATAACGTATAACGTATAACGTATAACGTATAACGTATAACGTATAACGTATAACGTATAACGTATAACGTATAACGTATAACGTATAACGTATAACGTGTAACGTATAACGTATAACGCATAACGTATAACTAATAACGTATAACGTATAACGTGTAACGTATAACGTATAACGAATAACGTATAAGGTATAACGTATAACGTATAACGTATAAGGTAAAACGTATAACGCATAACGTATAACGTATAACGTATAACGTATAACGTATAACGTATAACGTATAACGTATAACGTATAACGTATAGCATATAACGTATAACGTACAACGTATAACGTATAACGTATAAAGTATATCGTATAAAGTATAACGTATAACGTATAACGTATAACGTATAACGTATATCCCATAACACATAACGTATAGCGTATAACGCATAACGTATAACGTATAACGTATAACGTATAACGTATAACGTATAACGTATAACGTATAACGTATAACGTATAACGTATAACGTAAACATTATAACGTATAACGTATAACGTATAACGTATAACGTATAACGTATAACGTATAACGTATAACGTATAACGTATAACGTATAACGTATAACGTGTAACGTATAACGTATAACGTACAACGTATAAGGTATAACGTATAACGTATAACGTATAAGGTAAAACGTATAACGCATAACGTAAAACGTAAAACGTATTACATATTACGTGTAACGAGTAACGTATAACGTATACCGTATAACGTATAACTTATAACGTAAAACGCATTACATATTACGTATAACGAGTAACGTATAACGTATAACGTATAACGTATAACGTATAACGTATAACGTATAACGTATAACGTATAACGTATAACGTATAACGTATAACGTATAACGTATAACGTATAACGTATAACGTATAACGTATAAAGTATATCGTATAAAGTATAACGTATAACGTATAACGTATAACGTATAACGTATAACGTATAGCGTATTACATATTACATATAACGTATAACGTACAACGTATAACGTATAACATATAACGTCTAACGTTTAACGTATAACGTACAACGTATACCGTATAACGTATAACGTATAACGTACAACGTACAACGTATAACGTATAACGTATAACGTATATCGTATAACGTATAACGTATAACGTATAACGTATAACGTATAACGTATAACGTATAACGTATAACGTCAAACGTATAACGTATAACGTATAACGTATTACGTATAACGCATAACGTATAACGTATAACGTATAACGCATAACGTATAACGTATAACGTTTAACATATAACGTATAACGTATAACGTATAACGTATAACGTATAACGTATAACGTATAACGTATAACGTATAACGTATAACGAATAACGTATAACGTATGACGTATAACGTATAACATATAACGTATAACGTATAACGTATAACGTGTAACGTATAACGTATAACGCATAACGTATAACGCATAACGTAAAACGTATAACATGTAACGTATAACGTATAGCGTATAACGTATAACGTATTACATATTACATATACCGTATAACGTACAACGTATAACGTATAACATATAACGTCTAACGTTTAACGTATAACGTACAACGTAAAACGTATAACATGTAACGTATAACGTATAGCGTATAACGTATAACGAATTACATATTACATATAACGTATAACGTATAACGTATAACGTATAACGTATAACATATAACGTATAACGTACAACGTGTAACGTATAATGTATAGCGTATAACGTATAACGTATAACGTATAACGTATACCGTATATCGTATAACGTATAACTTATAACGTATAACGTATAACGTATAACGTATAATGTATAACGTATAACGTATAACGTATAACGTATAACGTATAACGTATAACGTATAACGTATAACGTATAACGTATAACGTATAACGTATAACGTATAACCTATGACGCATAACGTATAACGTATAACGTATAACGTATAACGTATAACGTATAACGTATAACGTATAACGAATAACGTATAACGTATAACGTATAACGTATAACGTATATCGTATAACGTATAACGTATAACGTATATCGTATAACGTATAACGTATAACGTATAACGTATAACGTATAACGTATAACGTATAACGTATAACGTATAACGTATAAGGTATAACGTATAACGTACAACGTATAAGGTAAAACGTATAACGCATAACGTAAAACGTAAAACGTATTACATATTACGTGTAACGAGTAACGTATAACGTATAACGTATAACATATAACTTATAACGTAAAACGCATTACATATTACGTAAAACGAGTAACGTATAACGCATAACGTATAACGTATAACGTATAACGTATAACGTATAACGTATAACGTATAACGTACAACGTGTAACGTATAACGTATAGCGTATAACGTATAACGTATAACGTATAACGTATACCGTATATCGTATAACGTATAACTTATAACGTATAACGTATAACGTATAACGTATAATGTATAACGTATAACGTATAATGTATAACGTATAACGTATAACGTATAACGTATAACGAATAACGTATAACGTATAACGTATAACGAATAACGTATAACGTATAACGTATAACGTATAACGTGTAACGTATAACGTATAACGTATAACGTATAACGTATAACGTATAACGTCAAACGTATAACGTATAACGTATAACGTATTACGTATAACGCATAACGTATAACGTACAACGTATAACGCATAACGTATAACGTATAACGTATAACGTTTAACATATAACGTATAACGTATAACGTATAACGTATAACGTATAACGTATAACGTATAACGTATAACGTATAACGTATAACGAATAACGTATAACGTATAACGTATAACGTATAACATATAACGTATAACGTATAACGTATAACGTGTAACGTATAACGTATAACGCATAACGTATAACGCATAACGTAAAACGTATAACATGTAACGTATAACGTATAGCGTATAACGTATAACGTATTACATATTACATATACCGTATAACGTACAACGTATAACGTATAACATATAACGTCTAACGTTTAACGTATAACGTACAACGTAAAACGTATAACATGTAACGTATAACGTATAGCGTATAACGTATAACGAATTACATATTACATATAACGTATAACGTATAACGTATAACGTATAACGTATAACATATAACGTATAACGTACAACGTGTAACGTATAACGTATAGCGTATAACGTATAACGTATAACGTATAACGTATACCGTATATCGTATAACGTATAACTTATAACGTATAACGTATAACGTATAACGTATAATGTATAACGTATAACGTATAACGTATAACGTATAACGTATAACGTATAACGTATAACGTATAACGTATAACGTATAACGTATAACCTATGACGCATAACGTATAACGTATAACGTATAACGTATATCCCATAACACATAACGTATAGCGTATAACGCATAACGTATAACGTATAACGTATAACGTATAACGTATAACGTATAACGTATAACGTATAACGTATAACGTATAGCGTATAACGTATAACGTATAACGTATAACGTATAACGTATAACGTATAACGTATAACGTATAACGTATAACGTATAACGTATAACGTGTAACGTATAACGTATAACGTACAACATATAAGGTATAACGTATAACGTATAACGTATAAGGTAAAACGTATAACGCATAACGTAAAACGTAAAACGTATTACATATTACGTGTAACGAGTAACGTATAACGTATACCGTATAACGTATAACTTATAACGTAAAACGCATTACATATTACGTATAACGAGTAACGTATAACGTATAACGTATAACGTATAACGTATAACGTATAACGTATAACGTATAACGTATAACGTATAACGTATAACGTATAACGTATAACCTATGACGCATAACGTATAACGTATAACGTATAACGTATATCCCATAACACATAACGTATAGCGTATAACGCATAACGTATAACGTATAACGTATAACGTATAACGTATAACGTATAACGTATAACGTATAACGTATAACGTATAGCGTATAACGTATAACGTATAACGTATAACGTATAACGTATAACGTATAACGTATTACATATTACATATAACGTATAACGTACAACGTATAACGTATAACATATAACGTCTAACGTTTAACGTATAACGTACAACGTATACCGTATAACGTATAACGTATAACGTACAACGTACAACGTATAACGTATAACGTATAACGTATATCGTATAACGTATAACGTATAACGCATAACGTATAACGTATAACGTATAACGTATAACGTATAACGTATTACATATTACATATAACGTATAACGTACAACGTATAACGTAAAACATATAACGTCTAACGTTTAACGTATAACGTACAACGTATACCGTATAACGTATAACGTATAACGTACAACGTATAACGTATAACGTATAACGTATATCGCATAACGTATAACGTATAACGTATAACGTATAACGTATAACGTATAACGTATAACGTATAACGTATAACGTATAACGTATAACGTATAACGTATAACGTATAACGTATAACGTATAACTAATAACGTATAACGTATAACGTGTAACGTATAACGTATAACGTATAACGTATAAGGTATAACGTATAACGTATAACGTATAAGGTAAAACGTATAACGCATAACGTATAACGTATAACGTATAACGTATAACGTATAACGTATAACGTATAACGTATATCCCATAACACATAACGTATAGCGTATAACGCATAACGTATAACGTATAACGTATAACGTATAACGTATAACGTATAACGTATAACGTATATCGTATAACGTATAACGTATAACGTATATCGTATAACGTATAACGTATAACGTATAACGTATAACGTATAACGTATAACGTATAACGTATAACGTATAAGGTATAACGTATAACGTACAACGTATAAGGTAAAACGTATAACGCATAACGTAAAACGTAAAACGTATTACATATTACGTGTAACGAGTAACGTATAACGTATAACGTATAACGTATAACGTGTAACGTATAACGTATAACGTATAACGTATAACGTATAACGTATAACGTCAAACGTATAACGTATAACGTATAACGTATTACGTATAACGCATAACGTATAACGTATAACGTATAACGCATAACGTATAACGTATAACGTATAACGTATTACGTATAACGCATAACGTATAACGTATAACGTATAACGCATAACGTATAACGTATAACGTTTAACATATAACGTATAACGTATAACGTATAACGTATAACGTATAACGTATAACGTATAACGTATAACGTATAACGTATAACGTATAACGAATAACGTATAACGTATAACGTATAACGTATAACATATAACGTATAACGTATAACGTATAACGTGTAACGTATAACGTATAACGCATAACGTATAACGCATAACGTAAAACGTATAACATGTAACGTATAACGTATAGCGTATAACGTATAACGTATTACATATTACATATACCGTATAACGTACAACGTATAACGTATAACATATAACGTCTAACGTTTAACGTATAACGTACAACGTAAAACGTATAACATGTAACGTATAACGTATAGCGTATAACGTATAACGAATTACATATTACATATAACGTATGACGTATAACGTATAACGTATAACGTATAACATATAACGTATAACGTACAACGTGTAACGTATAACGTATAGCGTATAACGTATAACGTATAACGTATAACGTATACCGTATATCGTATAACGTATAACTTATAACGTATAACGTATAACGTATAACGTATAATGTATAACGTATAACGTATAACGTATAACGTATAACGTATAACGTATAACGTATAACGTATAACGTATAACGTATAACGTATAACGTATAACCTATGACGCATAACGTATAACGTATAACGTATAACGTATAACGTATAACGTATAACGTATAACGTATAACGAATAACGTATAACGTATAACGTATAACGTATAACGTATATCGTATAACGTATAACGTATAACGTATATCGTATAACGTATAACGTATAACGTATAACGTATAACGTATAACGTATAACGTATAACGTATAACGTATAACGTATAAGGTATAACGTATAACGTACAACGTATAAGGTAAAACGTATAACGCATAACGTAAAACGTAAAACGTATAACATATTACGTGTAACGAGTAACGTATAACGTATAACGTATAACATATAACTTATAACGTAAAACGCATTACATATTACGTAAAACGAGTAACGTATAACGCATAACGTATAACGTATAACGTATAACGTATAACGTATAACGTATAACGTATAACGTACAACGTGTAACGTATAACGTATAGCGTATAACGTATAACGTATAACGTATAACGTATACCGTATAACGTCAAACGTATAACGTATAACGTATAACGTATTACGTATAACGCATAACGTATAACGTATAACGTATAACGCATAACGTATAACGTATAACGTATAACGTTTAACATATAACGTATAACGTATAACGTATAACGTATAACGTATAACGTATAACGTATAACGTATAACGTATAACGTCAAACGTATAACGTATAACGTATAACGTATTACGTATAACGCATAACGTATAACGTATAACGTATAACGCATAACGTATAACGTATAACGTATAACGTTTAACATATAACGTATAACGTATAACGTATAACGTATAACGTATAACGTATAACGTATAACGTATAACGTATAACGTATAACGAATAACGTATAACGTATAACGTATAACGTATAACATATAACGTATAACGTATAACGTATAACGTGTAACGTATAACGTATAACGCATAACGTATAACGCATAACGTAAAACGTATAACATGTAACGTATAACGTATAGCGTATAACGTATAACGTATTACATATTACATATACCGTATGACGTACAACGTATAACGTATAACATATAACGTCTAACGTTTAACGTATAACGTACAACGTAAAACGTATAACATGTAACGTATAACGTATAGCGTATAACGTATAACGAATTACATATTACATATAACGTATAACGTATAACGTATAACGTATAACGTATAACATATAACGTATAACGTACAACGTGTAACGTATAACGTATAGCGTATAACGTATAACGTATAACGTATACCGTATATCGTATAACGTATAACTTATAACGTATAACGTATAACGTATAACGTATAATGTATAACGTATAACGTATAACGTATAACGTATAACGTATAACGTATAACGTATAACGTATAACGTATAACGTATAACGTATAACCTATGACGCATAACGTATAACGTATAACGTATAGCATATAACGTATAACGTACAACGTATAACGTATAACGTATAAAGTATATCGTATAAAGTATAACGTATAACGTATAACGTATAACGTATAACGTATATCCCATAACAAATAACGTATAGCGTATAACGCATAACGTATAACGTATAACGTATAACGTATAACGTATAACGTATAACGTATAACGTATAACGTATAACGTATAACGTATAGCGTATAACGTATAACGTATAACGTATAACGTATAACGTATAACGTATAACGTATAACGTATAACGTATAACGTATAACGTATAACGTATAACGTGTAACGTATAACGTATAACGTACAACGTATAAGGTATAACGTATAACGTATAACGTATAAGGTAAAACGTATAACGCATAACGTAAAACGTAAAACGTATTACATATTACGTGTAACGAGTAACGTATAACGTATACCGTATAACGTATAACTTATAACGTAAAACGCATTACATATTACGTATAACGAGTAACGTATAACGTATAACGTATAACGTATAACGTATAACGTATAACGTATAACGTATAACGTATAACGTATAACGTATAACGTATAACGTATAACGTATAACGTATAACGTATAAAGTATATCGTATAAAGTATAACGTATAACGTATAACGTATAACGTATAACGTATAACGTATAACGTATTACATATTACATATAACGTATAACGTACAACGTATAACGTATAACATATAACGTCTAACGTTTAACGTATAACGTACAACGTATACCGTATAACGTATAACGTATAACGTACAACGTACAACGTATAACGTATAACGTATAACGTATATCGTATAACGTATAACGTATAACGTATAACGTATAACGTATAACGTATAACGTATAACGTATAACGTATAACGTATAACGTATAACGTATAACGTATAACGTATAACGTATAACGTATAACTAATAACGTATAACGTATAACGTGTAACGTATAACGTATAACGTATAACGTATAAGGTATAACGTATAACGTATAACGTATAAGGTAAAACGTATAACGCATAACGTATAACGTATAACGTATAACGTATAACGTATAACGTATAACGTATAACGTATAACGTATAACGTATAACGTATAACATATAACGTATAACGTATAACGTATAACGTATAACGTATAAAGTATATCGTATAAAGTATAACGTATAACGTATAACGTATAACGTATAACGTATATCCCATAACACATAACGTATAGCGTATAACGCATAACGTATAACGTATAACGTATAACGAATAACGTATAACGTATAACGTATAACATATAACGTATAACGTATAACGTATAACGTATAACGTATAACGTATAACTAATAACGTATAACGTATAACGTGTAACGTATAACGTATAACGTATAACGTATAAGGTATAACGTATAACGTATAACGTATAAGGTAAAACGTATAACGCATAACGTAAAACGTAAAACGTATTACATATTACGTGTAACGAGTAACGTATAACGTATAACGTATAACATATAACTTATAACGTAAAACGCATTACATATTACGTATAACGAGTAACGTATAACGTATAACGTATAACGTATAAGGTATAACGTATAACGTATAACCTATAAGGTAAAACGTATAACGCATAACGTATAACGTATAACGTATAACGTATAACGTATAACATATAACGTATAACGTATAACGTATAACGTATAACGTATAAAGTATATCGTATAAAGTATAACGTATAACGTATAGCGTATAACGTATAACGTATATCCCATAACACATAACGTATAGCGTATAACGCATAACGTATAACGTATAACGTATAACGTATAACGTATAACGTATAACGTATAACGTATAACGTATAACGTATAAAGTATAACGTATAACGTATAACGTATAACGTATAACGTATAACGTATAACGTATAACGTATAACGTATAACGTATAACGTATAACGTATAACGTATAACATATAACGTATAACGTATAACGTATAACGTATAACGTATAAAGTATATCGTATAAAGTATAACGTATAACGTATAACGTATAACGTATAACGTATAACGTATATCCCATAACACATAACGTATAGCGTATAACGCATAACGTATAACGTATAACGAATAACGTATAACGTATAACGTATAACGTATAACGTATAACGTATAACGTATAACGTATAACGTATAACGTATAACGTATAACGTATAACGTATAACGTATAACGTATAACGTATAACGTATAACGTATAACGTATAACGTATAACGTATAACGTATAACGTATAACGTATAACGTATAACGTATAACGAATAACGTATAACGTATAACGTATAACGTATAACATATAACGTATAACGTATAACGTATAACGTGTAACGTATAACGTATAACGCATAACGTATAACTAATAACGTATAACGTATAACGTGTAACGTATAACGTATAACGAATAACGTATAAGGTATAACGTATAACGTATAACGTATAAGGTAAAACGTATAACGCATAACGTATAACGTATAACGTATAACGTATAACGTATAACGTATAACGTATAACGTATAACGTATAACGTATAGCATATAACGTATAACGTACAACGTATAACGTATAACGTATAAAGTATATCGTATAAAGTATAACGTATAACGTATAACGTATAACGTATAACGTATATCCCATAACACATAACGTATAGCGTATAACGCATAACGTATAACGTATAACGTATAACGTATAACGTATAACGTATAACGTATAACGTATAACGTATAACGTATAACGTATAACGTATAACGTATAACGTATAACGTATAACGTATAACGTATAACGTATAACGTATAACGTATAACGTATAACGTATAACGTATAACGTATAACGTGTAACGTATAACGTATAACGTACAACGTATAAGGTATAACGTATAACGTATAACGTATAAGGTAAAACGTATAACGCATAACGTAAAACGTAAAACGTATTACATATTACGTGTAACGAGTAACGTATAACGTATACCGTATAACGTATAACTTATAACGTAAAACGCATTACATATTACGTATAACGAGTAACGTATAACGTATAACGTATAACGTATAACGTATAACGTATAACGTATAACGTATAACGTATAACGTATAACGTATAACGTATAACGTATAACGTATAACGTATAACGTATAACGTATAACATATAACGTATAACGTATAACGTATAACGTATAACGTATAAAGTATATCGTATAAAGTATAACGTATAACGTATAACGTATAACGTATAACGTATATCCCATAACACATAACGTATGGCGTATAACGCATAACGTATAACGTATAACGTATAACGAATAACGTATAACGTATAACGTATAACGTATAACGTATAACGTATAACGTATAACGTATAACGTATAACGTATAACGTATAACTAATAACGTATAACGTATAACGTGTAACGTATAACGTATAACGTATAACGTATAAGGTATAACGTATAACGTATAACGTATAAGGTAAAACGTATAACGCATAACGTAAAACGTAAAACGTATTACATATTACGTGTAACGAGTAACGTATAACGTATAACGTATAACATATAACTTATAACGTAAAACGCATTACATATTACGTATAACGAGTAACGTATAACGTATAACGTATAACGTATAAGGTATAACGTATAACGTATAACGTATAAGGTAAAACGTATAACGCATAACGTATAACGTATAACGTATAACGTATAACGTATAACATATAACGTATAACGTATAACGTATAACGTATAACGTATAAAGTATATCGTATAAAGTATAACGTATAACGTATAACGTATAACGTATAACGTATAACGTATATCCCATAACACATAACGTATAGCGTATAACGCATAACGTATAACGTATAACGTATAACGTATAACGTATAACGTATAACGTATAACGTATAACGTATAAAGTATAACGTATAACGTATAACGTATAACGTATAACGTATAACGTATAACGTATAACGTATAACGTATAACGTATAACGTATAACGTATAACGTATAACGTATAACATATAACGTATAACGTATAACGTATAACGTATAACGTATAAAGTATATCGTATAAAGTATAACGTATAACGTATAACGTATAACGTATAACGTATAACGTATATCCCATAACACATAACGTATAGCGTATAACGCATAACGTATAACGTATAACGTATAACGTATAACGTATAACGTATAACGTATAACGTATAACGTATAACGTATAACGTATAACGTATAACGTATAACGTATAACGTATAACGTATAACGTATAACGTATAACGTATAACGTATAACGTATAACGTATAACGTATAACGTATAACGTATAACGTATAACGTATAACGTATAACGTATAACGAATAACGTATAACGTATAACGTATAACGTATAACATATAACGTATAACGTATAACGTATAACGTGTAACGTATAACGTATAACGCATAACGTATAACTAATAACGTATAACGTATAACGTGTAACGTATAACGTATAACGAATAACGTATAAGGTATAACGTATAACGTATAACGTATAAGGTAAAACGTATAACGCATAACGTATAACGTATAACGTATAACGTATAACGTATAATGTATAACGTATAACGTATAACGTATAGCATATAACGTATAACGTACAACGTATAACGTATAACGTATAAAGTATATCGTATAAAGTATAACGTATAACGTATAACGTATAACGTATAACGTATATCCCATAACACATAACGTATAGCGTATAACGCATAACGTATAACGTATAACGTATAACGTATAACGTATAACGTATAACGTATAACGTATAACGTATAACGTATAACGTATAACGTATAACGTATAACGTATAGCGTATTACATATTACATATAACGTATAACGTACAACGTATAACGTATAACATATAACGTCTAACGTTTAACGTATAACGTACAACGTATACCGTATAACGTATAACGTATAACGTACAACGTACAACGTATAACGTATAACGTATAACGTATATCGTATAACGTATAACGTATAACGTATAACGTATAACGTATAACGTATAACGTATAACGTATAACGTATAACGTATAACGTATAACGTATAACGTATAACGTATAACGTATAACGTATAACGTATAACTAATAACGTATAACGTATAACGTGTAACGTATAACGTATAACGTATAACGTATAAGGTATAACGTATAACGTATAACGTATAAGGTAAAACGTATAACGCATAACGTATAACGTATAACGTATAACGTATAACGTATAACGTATAACGTATAACGTATAACGTATAACGTATAACGTATAACGTATAACGTATAACATATAACGTATAACGTATAACGTATAACGTATAACGTATAAAGTATATCGTATAAAGTATAACGTATAACGTATAACGTATAACGTATAACGTATATCCCATAACACATAACGTATGGCGTATAACGCATAACGTATAACGTATAACGTATAACGAATAACGTATAACGTATAACGTATAACGTATAACGTATAACGTATAACGTATAACGTATAACGTATAACGTATAACTAATAACGTATAACGTATAACGTGTAACGTATAACGTATAACGTATAACGTATAAGGTATAACGTATAACGTATAACGTATAAGGTAAAACGTATAACGCATAACGTAAAACGTAAACCGTATTACATATTACGTGTAACGAGTAACGTATAACGTATAACGTATAACATATAACTTATAACGTAAAACGCATTACATATTACGTATAACGAGTAACGTATAACGTATAACGTATAACGTATAAGGTATAAAGTATAACGTATAACGTATAAGGTAAAACGTATAACGCATAACGTATAACGTATAACGTATAACGTATAACGTATAACATATAACGTATAACGTATAACGTATAACGTATAACGTATAAAGTATATCGTATAAAGTATAACGTATAACGTATAACGTATAACGTATAACGTATATCCCATAACACATAACGTATAGCGTATAACGCATAACGTATAACGTATAACGTATAACGTATAACGTATAACGTATAACGTATAACGTATAACGTATAAAGTATAACGTATAACGTATAACGTATAACGTATAACGTATAACGTATAACGTATAACGTATAACGTATAACGTATAACGTATAACGTATAACGTATAACATATAACGTATAACGTATAACGTATAACGTATAACGTATAAAGTATATCGTATAAAGTATAACGTATAACGTATAATGTATAACGTATAACGTATATCCCATAACACATAACGTATAGCGTATAACGCATAACGTATAACGTATAACGTATAACGTATAACGTATAACGTATAACGTATAACGTATAACGTATAACGTATAACGTATAACGTATAACGTATAACGTATAACGTATAACGTATAACGTATAACGTATAACGTATAACGTATAACGTATAACGTATAACGTATAACGTATAACGTATAACGTATAACGTATAACGTATAACGTATAACTAATAACGTATAACGTATAACGTGTAACGTATAACGTATAACGTATAACGTATAAGGTATAACGTATAACGTATAACGTATAAGGTAAAACGTATAACGCATAACGTAAAACGTAAAACGTATTACATATTACGTGTAACGAGTAACGTATAACGTATAACGTATAACATATAACTTATAACGTAAAACGCATTACATATTACGTATAACGAGTAACGTATAACGTATAACGTATAACGTATAACGTATAACGTATAACGTATAACGTATAACGTATAACGTATAAAGTATAACCTATAACGTATAACGTATAACGTATAACGTATAACATATAACGTATAACGTATAACGTATAACGTATAACGTATAATGTATAACGTAAAACGTATAACGTATAACGTATAACGTATAAGGTATAACGTATAACGTATAACTAATAACGTATAACGTATAACGTGTAACGTATAACGTATAACGAATAACGTATAAGGTATAACGTATAACGTATAACGTATAAGGTAAAACGTATAACGCATAACGTATAACGTATAACGTATAACGTATAACGTATAACGTATAACGTATAACGTATAACGTATAACATATAACGTATAACGTATAACGTATAACGTATAACGTATAACGTATAAAGTATATCGTATAACGTATAACGTATAACGTATAACGTATAACGTATAACGTATATCCCATAACACATAACGTATAGCGTATAACGCATAACGTATAACGTATAACGTATAACGTATAACGTATAACGTATAACGTATAACGTATAACGTATAACGTATAACGTATAACGTATAACGTATAACGTATAACGTATAACGTATAACGTATAACGTATAACTAATAACGTATAACGTATAACGTGTAACGTATAACGTATAACGTATAACGTATAAGGTATAACGTATAACGTATAACGTATAATTTAAAACGTATAACGCATAACGTAAAACGTATAACGTATAACGTATAACGTATAACGTATAACGTATAACGTATAACGTATAACGTATAACGTATAACGTATAACGTATAACGTATAACGTATAACGTATAACGTATAACGTATAACGTATAACGTATAACGTATAACGTATAACGTATAACGTATAACGTATAACGTATAACGTATAACGTATAACGTATAACGTATAACGTATAACGTATAACGTATAACGTATACCGTACAACGCATAACGTATAACGTATAACGTATAACGTATAATGTATAACGTATAACGTATAACGTATAACGTATAACGTATAACGTATAACGTATAACGTATAACGTATAACTAATAACGTGTAACGTATAACGTGTAACGTATAACGTATAACGTATAACGTATAAAGTATAACGTATAACGTATAACGTATAACGTATAACGTATAACGTATAACGTATAACGTATAACGTATAACGAATAACGTATAACGTAAAACGTATAACGTATACCATATAACGTATAACGTATAACGTATAACGTATAAGGTAAAACGTATAACGCATAACGTATAACGTATAACGTATAACGTATAACGTATAACGTATAACATATAACGAATAACGTATAACGTATAACGTATAACGTATAAAGTATATCGTATAAAGTATAACGTATAACGTATAACGTATAACGTATAACGTATATCCCATAACACATAACGTATAGCGTATAACGCATAACGTATAACGTGTAACGTATAACGTATAACGTATAACGTATAACGTATAACGTATAACGTATAAAGTATAACGTATAACGTATAACGTATAACGAATAACGTATAACGCATAACGTATAACGTATAACGTATAACGTATAACGTATAACGTATAACGTATAACATATAACGTATAACGTATAACGTATAACGTATAACGTATAAAGTATATCGTATAAAGTATAACGTATAACGTATAACGTATAACGTATAACGTATAACGTATATCCCATAACACATAACGTATAGCGTATAACGCATAACGTATAACGTATAACGTATAACGTATAACGTATAACGTATAACGTATAACGTATAACGTATAACGTATAACGTATAACGTATAACGTATAACGTATAACGTATAACGTATAACGTATAACGTATAACGTATAACGTATAACGTATAACGTATAACGTATAACGTATAACGTATAACGTATAACGTATAACGTATAACGAATAACGTATAACGTATAACGTATAACGTATAACCTATAACGTATAACGTATAACGTATAACGTGTAACGTATAACGTATAACGCATAACGTATAACTAATAACGTATAACGTATAACGTGTAACGTATAATGTATAACGAATAACGTATAAGGTATAACGTATAACGTATAACGTATAAGGTAAAACGTATAACGCATAACGTATAACGTATAACGTATAACGTATAACGTATAACGTATAACGTATAACGTATAACGTATAGCATATAACGTATAACGTACAACGTATAACGTATAACGTATAAAGTATATCGTATAAAGTATAACGTATAACGTATAACGTATAACGTATAACGTATATCCCATAACACATAACGTATAGCGTATAACGCATAACGTATAACGTATAACGTATAACGTATAACGTATAACGTATAACGTATAACGTATAACGTATAACGTATAACGTATAACGTATAACGTATAGCGTATTACATATTACATATAACGTATAACGTACAACGTATAACGTATAACATATAACGTCTAACGTTTAACGTATAAAGTACAACGTATACCGTATAACGTATAACGTATAACGTACAACGTACAACGTATAACGTATAACGTATAACGTATATCGTATAACGTATAACGTATAACGTATAACGTATAACGTATAACGTATAACGTATAACGTATAACGTATAACGTATAACGTATAACGTATAACGTATAACGTATAACGTATAACGTATAACGTATAACGTATAACGTATAACGTATAACGTATAACTAATAACGTATAACGTATAACGTGTAACGTATAACGTATAACGTATAACGTATAAGGTATAACGTATAACGTATAACGTATAAGGTAAAACGTATAACGCATAACGTATAACGTATAACGTATAACGTATAACGTATAACGTATAACGTATAACGTATAACGTATAACGTATAACGTATAACGTATAACATATAACGTATAACGTATAACGTATAACGTATAACGTATAAAGTATATCGTATAAAGTATAACGTATAACGTATAACGTATAACGTATAACGTATATCCCATAACACATAACGTATAGCGTATAACGCATAACGTATAACGTATAACGTATAACGTATAACGTATAACGTATAACGTATAACGTATAACGTATAACGTATAACGTATAACGTATAACGTATAACGTATAACGTATAACGTATAACGTATAACGTATAACGTATAACGTATAACGTATAACGTATAACGTATAACGTATAACGTATAACGTATAACGTATAACGTATAACGTATAACGAATAACGTATAACGTATAACGTATAACGTATAACATATAACGTATAACGTATAACGTATAACGTGTAACGTATAACGTATAACGCATAACGTATAACTAATAACGTATAACGTATAACGTGTAACGTATAATGTATAACGAATAACGTATAAGGTATAACGTATAACGTATAACGTATAAGGTAAAACGTATAACGCATAACGTATAACGTATAACGTATAACGTATAACGTATAACGTATAACGTATAACGTATAACGTATAGCATATAACGTATAACGTACAACGTATAACGTATAACGTATAAAGTATATCGTATAAAGTATAACGTATAACGTATAACGTATAACGTATAACGTATATCCCATAACACATAACGTATAGCGTATAACGCATAACGTATAACGTATAACGTATAACGTATAACGTATAACGTATAACGTATAACGTATAACGTATAACGTATAACGTATAACGTATAACGTATAGCGTATTACATATTACATATAACGTATAACGTACAACGTATAACGTATAACATATAACGTCTAACGTTTAACGTATAACGTACAACGTATACCGTATAACGTATAACGTATAACGTACAACGTACAACGTATAACGTATAACGTATAACGTATATCGTATAACGTATAACGTATAACGTATAACGTATAACGTATAACGTATAACGTATAACGTATAACGTATAACGTATAACGTATAACGTATAACGTATAACGTATAACGTATAACGTATAACGTATAACGTATAACGTATAACGTATAACTAATAACGTATAACGTATAACGTGTAACGTATAACGTATAACGTATAACGTATAAGGTATAACGTATAACGTATAACGTATAAGGTAAAACGTATAACGCATAACGTATAACGTATAACGTATAACGTATAACGTATAACGTATAACGTATAACGTATAACGTATAACGTATAACGTATAACGTATAACATATAACGTATAACGTATAACGTATAACGTATAACGTATAAAGTATATCGTATAAAGTATAACGTATAACGTATAACGTATAACGTATAACGTATAACGTATAACGTATAACGTATAACGAATAACGTATAACGTATAACGTATAACGTATAACATATAACGTATAACGTATAACGTATAACGTGTAACGTATAACGTATAACGCATAACGTATAACTAATAACGTATAACGTATAACGTGTAACGTATAACGTATAACGAATAACGTATAAGGTATAACGTATAACGTATAACGTATAAGGTAAAACGTATAACGCATAACGTATAACGTATAACGTATAACGTATAACGTATAACGTATAACGTATAACGTATAACGTATAGCATATAACGTATAACGTACAACGTATAACGTATAACGTATAAAGTATATCGTATAAAGTATAACGTATAACGTATAACGTATAACGTATAACGTATATCCCATAACACATAACGTATAGCGTATAACGCATAACGTATAACGTATAACGTATAACGTATAACGTATAACGTATAACGTATAACGTATAACGTATAACGTATAACGTATAACGTATAACGTATAGCGTATTACATATTACATATAACGTATAACGTACAACGTATAACGTATAACATATAACGTCTAACGTTTAACGTATAACGTACAACGTATACCGTATAACGTATAACGTATAACGTACAACGTACAACGTATAACGTATAACGTATAACGTATATCGTATAACGTATAACGTATAACGTATAACGTATAACGTATAACGTATAACGTATAACGTATAACGTATAACGTATAACGTATAACGTATAACGTATAACGTATAACGTATAACGAATAACGTATAACGTATAACGTATAACGTATAACGTATAACGTATAACGTGTAACGTATAACGTATAACGTATAACGTATAAGGTATAACGTATAACGTATAACGTATAAGGTAAAACGTATAACGCATAACGTATAACGTATAACGTATAACGTATAACGTATAACGTATAACGTATAACGTATAACGTATAACGTATAACGTATAACGTATAACATATAACGTATAACGTATAACGTATAACGTATAACGTATAAAGTATATCGTATAAAGTATAACGTATAACGTATAACGTATAACGTATAACGTATATCCCATAACACATAACGTATGGCGTATAACGCATAACGTATAACGTATAACGTATAACGAATAACGTATAACGTATAACGTATAACGTATAACGTATAACGTATAACGTATAACGTATAACGTATAACGTATAACTAATAACGTATAACGTATAACGTGTAACGTATAACGTATAACGTATAACGTATAAGGTATAACGTATAACGTATAACGTATAAGGTAAAACGTATAACGCATAACGTAAAACGTAAAACGTATTACATATTACGTGTAACGAGTAACGTATAACGTATAACGTATAACATATAACTTATAACGTAAAACGCATTACATATTACGTATAACGAGTAACGTATAACGTATAACGTATAACGTATAAGGTATAAAGTATAACGTATAACGTATAAGGTAAAACGTATAACGCATAACGTATAACGTATAACGTATAACGTATAACGTATAACATATAACGTATAACGTATAACGTATAACGTATAACGTATAAAGTATATCGTATAAAGTATAACGTATAACGTATAACGTATAACGTATAACGTATATCCCATAACACATAACGTATAGCGTATAACGCATAACGTATAACGTATAACGTATAACGTATAACGTATAACGTATAACGTATAACGTATAACGTATAAAGTATAACGTATAACGTATAACGTATAACGTATAACGTATAACGTATAACGTATAACGTATAACGTATAACGTATAACGTATAACGTATAACGTATAACATATAACGTGTAACGTATAACGTATAACGTATAACGTATAAAGTATATCGTATAAAGTATAACGTATAACGTATAATGTATAACGTATAACGTATATCCCATAACACATAACGTATAGCGTATAACGCATAACGTATAACGTATAACGTATAACGTATAACGTATAACGTATAACGTATAACGTATAACGTATAACGTATAACGTATAACGTATAACGTATAACGTATAACGTATAACGTATAACGTATAACGTATAACGTATAACGTATAACGTATAACGTATAACGTATAACGTATAACGTATAACGTATAACGTATAACGTATAACGTATAACTAATAACGTATAACGTATAACGTGTAACGTATAACGTATAACGTATAACGTATAAGGTATAACGTATAACGTATAACGTATAAGGTAAAACGTATAACGCATAACGTAAAACGTAAAACGTATTACATATTACGTGTAACGAGTAACGTATAACGTATAACGTATAACATATAACTTATAACGTAAAACGCATTACATATTACGTATAACGAGTAACGTATAACGTATAACGTATAACGTATAACGTATAACGTATAACGTATAACGTATAACGTATAACGTATAAAGTATAACCTATAACGTATAACGTATAACGTATAACGTATAACATATAACGTATAACGTATAACGTATAACGTATAACGTATAATGTATAACGTAAAACGTATAACGTATAACGTATAACGTATAAGGTATAACGTATAACGTATAACTAATAACGTATAACGTATAACGTGTAACGTATAACGTATAACGAATAACGTATAAGGTATAACGTATAACGTATAACGTATAAGGTAAAACGTATAACGCATAACGTATAACGTATAACGTATAACGTATAACGTATAACGTATAACGTATAACGTATAACGTATAACATATAACGTATAACGTATAACGTATAACGTATAACGTATAACGTATAAAGTATATCGTATAACGTATAACGTATAACGTATAACGTATAACGTATAACGTATATCCCATAACACATAACGTATAGCGTATAACGCATAACGTATAAAGTATAACGTATAACGTATAACGTATAACGTATAACGTATAACGTATAACGTATAACGTATAACGTATAACGTATAACGTATAACGTATAACGTATAACGTATAACTAATAACGTATAACGTATAACGTGTAACGTATAACGTATAACGTATAACGTATAAGGTATAACGTATAACGTATAACGTATAATTTAAAACGTATAACGCATAACGTAAAACGTAAAACGTATTACATATTACGTGTAACGAGTAACGTATAACGTATAACGTATAACGTATAACTTATAACGTAAAACGCATTACATATTACGTATAACGAGTAACGTATAACGTATAACGTATAACGTATAACGTATAACGTATAACGTATAACGTATAACGTATAACGTATAACGTATAACGTATAACGTATAACGTATAACGTATAACGTATAACGTATAACGTATAACGTATAACGTATAACGTATAACGTATAACGTATAACGTATAACGTATAACGTATAACGTATAACGTATAACGTATAACGTATAACGTATAACGTATAACGTATAACGTATAACGTATAACGTATAACGTATAACGTATACCGTACAACGCATAACGTATAACGTATAACGTATAACGTATAATGTATAACGTATAACGTATAACGTATAACGTATAACGTATAACGTGTAACGTATAACGTATAACGTATAACTAATAACGTATAACGTATAACGTGTAACGTATAACGTATAACGTATAACGTATAAGGTATAACGTATAACGTATAACGTATAAGGTAAAACGTATAACGCATAACGTAAAACGTAAAACGTATTACATATTACGTGTAACGAGTAACGTATAACGTATAACGTATAACGTATAACTTATAACGTAAAACGCATTACATATTACGTATAACGAGTAACGTATAACGTATAACGTATAACGTATAACGTATAACGTATAACGTATAACGTATAACGTATAACGTATAACGTATAACGTATAACGTATAACGTATAACGTATAACGTATAACGTATAACGTATAACGTATAACGTATAACGTATAACGTATAACGTATAACGTATAACGTATAACGTATAACGTATAACGTATAACGTATAACGTATAACGTATAACGTATAACGTATAACGTATAACGCATAACGTATAACGTATAACGTATAACGTATAACGTATAACGTATAACGTATAACGTATAAAGTATAACGTATAACGTATAACGTATAACGTATAACGTATAACGTATAACGTATAACGTATAACGTATAACGTATAACGTATAACGTATAACGTATAACATATAACGTATAACGTATAACGTATAACGTATAACGTATAAAGTATATCGTATAAAGTATAACGTATAACGTATAATGTATAACGTATAACGTATATCCCATAACACATAACGTATAGCGTATAACGCATAACGTATAACGTATAACGTATAACGTATAACGTATAACGTATAACGTATAACGTATAACGTATAACGTATAACGTATAACGTATAACGTATAACGTATAACGTATAACGTATAACGTATAACGTATAACGTATAACGTATAACGTATAACGTATAACGTATAACGTATAACGTATAACGTATAACGTATAACGTATAACTAATAACGTATAACGTATAACGTGTAACGTATAACGTATAACGTATAACGTATAAGGTATAACGTATAACGTATAACGTATAAGGTAAAACGTATAACGCATAACGTAAAACGTAAAACGTATTACATATTACGTGTAACGAGTAACGTATAACGTATAACGTATAACATATAACTTATAACGTAAAACGCATTACATATTACGTATAACGAGTAACGTATAACGTATAACGTATAACGTATAACGTATAACGTATAACGTATAACGTATAACGTATAACGTATAAAGTATAACCTATAACGTATAACGTATAACGTATAACGTATAACATATAACGTATAACGTATAACGTATAACGTATAACGTATAATGTATAACGTAAAACGTATAACGTATAACGTATAACGTATAAGGTATAACGTATAACGTATAACTAATAACGTATAACGTATAACGTGTAACGTATAACGTATAACGAATAACGTATAAGGTATAACGTATAACGTATAACGTATAAGGTAAAACGTATAACGCATAACGTATAACGTATAACGTATAACGTATAACGTATAACGTATAACGTATAACGTATAACGTATAACGTATAACATATAACGTATAACGTATAACGTATAACGTATAACGTATAACGTATAAAGTATATCGTATAACGTATAACGTATAACGTATAACGTATAACGTATAACGTATAACGTATAACGTATATCCCATAACACATAACGTATAGCGTATAACGCATAACGTATAAAGTATAACGTATAACGTATAACGTATAACGTATAACGTATAACGTATAACGTATAACGTATAACGTATAACGTATAACGTATAACGTATAACGTATAACGTATAACTAATAACGTATAACGTATAACGTGTAACGTATAACGTATAACGTATAACGTATAAGGTATAACGTATAACGTATAACGTATAATTTAAAACGTATAACGCATAACGTAAAACGTAAAACGTATTACATATTACGTGTAACGAGTAACGTATAACGTATAACGTATAACGTATAACTTATAACGTAAAACGCATTACATATTACGTATAACGAGTAACGTATAACGTATAACGTATAACGTATAACGTATAACGTATAACGTATAACGTATAACGTATAACGTATAACGTATAACGTATAACGTATAACGTATAACGTATAACGTATAACGTATAACGTATAACGTATAACGTATAACGTATAACGTATAACGTATAACGTATAACGTATAACGTATAACGTATAACGTATAACGTATAACGTATAACGTATAACGTATAACGTATAACGTATAACGTATAACGTATAACGTATAACGTATAACGTATAACGTATAACGTATACCGTACAACGCATAACGTATAACGTATAACGTATAACGTATAATGTATAACGTATAACGTATAACGTATAACGTATAACGTATAACGTATAACGTATAACGTATAACGTATAACTAATAACGTATAACGTATAACGCGTAACGTATAACGTATAACGTATAACGTATAACGTATAAGGTATAACGTATAACGTATAACGTATAAGGTAAAACGTATAACGCATAACGTAAAACGTAAAACGTATTACATATTACGTGTAACGAGTAACGTATAACGTATAACGTATAACGTATAACTTATAACGTAAAACGCATTACATATTACGTATAACGAGTAACGTATAACGTATAACGTATAACGTATAACGTATAACGTATAACGTATAACGTATAACGTATAACGTATAACGTATAACGTATAACGTATAACGTATAACGTATAACGTATAACGTATAACGTATAACGTATAACGTATAACGTATAACGTATAACGTATAACGTATAACGTATAACGTATAACGTATAACGTATAACGTATAACGTATAACGTATAACGTATAACGTATAACGTATAACGTATAACGTATAACGTATAACGTATAACGTATAACGTATAACGTATAACGTATAACGTATACCGTACAACGCATAACGTATAACGTATAACGTATAACGTATAATGTATAACGTATAACGTATAACGTATAACGTATAACGTATAACGTATAACGTATAACGTATAACGTATAACGTATAACGTATAACGTATAACGTATAACGTATAACGTGTAACGTATAACGTATAACGTATAACGTATAAGGTATAACGTATAACGTATAACGTATAAGGTAAAACGTATAACGCATAACGTAAAACGTAAAACGTATTACATATTACGTGTAACGAGTAACGTATAACGTATAACGTATAACATATAACTTATAACGTAAAACGCATTACATATTACGTATAACTAGTAACGTATAACGTATAACGTATAACGTATAACGTATAAAGTATAACGTATAAGGTATAACGTATAACGTATAAAGTATAACGTATAACGTATAACGTATAACGTATAACGTATAACATATAACGTATAACGTATAACGTATAACGTATAACGTATAATGTATAACGTAAAACGTATAACGTATAACGTATAACGTATAAGGTATAACGTATAACGTATAACGTATAACGTATTACATATTACATATAACGTATAACGTACAACGTATAACGTATAACATATAACGTCTAACGTTTAACGTATAACGTACAACGTATACCGTATAACGTATAACGTATAACGTACAACGTATAACGTATAACGTATAACGTATATCGTATAACGTATAACGTATAACGTATAACGTATAACGTATAACGTATAACGTATAACGTATAACGTATAACGTATAACGTATAACGTATAACGTATAACGTATAACGTATAACGTATAACGTATAACGTATAACTAATAACGTATAACGTATAACGTGTAACGTATAACGTATAACGAATAACGTATAAGGTATAACGTATAACGTATAACGTATAACGTATAACGTATAACGTATAACGTATAACGTATAACGTATAACGTATAACGTATAACGTATAACGTATAACGTATAACGTATAACGTATAACGAATAACGTATAACGTATAACGTATAACGTATAACGTATAACGTATAACGTATAACGTATAACGTATAACGCATAACGTATAACGCATAACGTAAAACGTATAACATGTAACGTATAACGTATAGCGTATAACGTATAACGTATAACGTATAACGTATAACGTATAACGTATAACGTATAACGTATAACGTATAACGTATAACGTATAACGTATAACGTATAACGCATACCGTATAACGCATAACGTATAACGCATAACGTAAAACGTATAACATGTAACGTATAACGTATAGCGCATAACGTATAACGTATAACGTATAACGTATATCGTATAACGTATAACGTATAACGTATAACGTATAACGTCTAACGTATAACGTATAACGTATAACGTATAACGTATAACGTATAACGTATAACGTATAACTTATAACGTAAAACGTATTACATATTACGTATAACAAGTAACGTATAACGTGTAACGTATAACGTATAACGTATAACGTATAACGT